>NC_135781.1:21552855-21601466 GCF_028453695.1 Augochlora pura
GTGTGGGCCTGGGCAACATTCTTACTCAATAAGGTGGCCGACGAAGGCAATGGCACGTTATTTGCTGGGGGCAGTTTAGCGTGAATCTCGTTGGCCGTCACCATGCGCGAAAGACCAATCCAAAAAGAGAGTCTTGATAACGACATACCTGCCTACATATTATAGTGGTGAGTGATGTGTGGGTGCACCCATCACTACCTCGGAGTATTTTGCCCTACCACCCCGTTGGTGCGTGAGAAGGTGTTCGTCACCCGCCACCAACGGAACAAAGTAATATTCGATTATACACAAAGCTGGGTTTTATCAATGGATTCAGACCGTCTATAGCGAACGTACATTAGAAGCGCTCCCTGAATTGGGTTATATTTATAACAATGAGTGCACACAGAGGTGCAGGAAATGACTTGGTCAGTGATAGAGGGGCAGCTATCACCAGTGTGAATGTAGGTAGAGGGCATGGGGGTGTCCCCATGTCTATTTTGATTTTTAAGTTGCTACACCTCAGTGGCAATGGAATATCATACAGCAAAACGAAGTCCTTCCGCCGACTTGGAGGCAAGACCGCGAACTCTGGACCCGCGAAGTGGACCAAACCGGCACCTTTGCAGGCGGTATTAACGCTGCTTTTCCAGCCGTAGGTGGAAACATCTCTGTTTCCGTGCGTATGCCCATAGTGGCGAGGCCGCACACCAGAGCCACCCTCTAGGTGGCCTGGTTGATACTAGTACTGTATACAAGTGAGATACAACATAATATCCAAGGATAACAAAGCGATAGAAGATTATGCAAGGAAATTTAAGTGTATATAAGTGACATACAACATGATATCCCAGGACATAAGAGAGATTGAAGAGGATACCAGCGAAATTAGGTGGATATAAGTGAGATACAACATAGTATCCAAGGATAAAAGAAAGTTAGAAGAGGATACAAGCGAAATTAGGTGGATATAAGTGAGACACAACATAATATCCAAGGAAAAAAGAGAAATAGATGAGGATACAAGGGAGTCTATGTGTACATAAGTGAGATACAACATGATATCCAAAGACATAAGCGAGATTGAAGAGGATACAAGGGAATTTAAGTGTATATAAGTGAGATACAACATAATATGCAAGGATAACAAAGAGATAGAAGAGGATACGTGGGAATTTAAGTGTATATAAGTGAGAAACAACATAATATCCAAGGAGAAAAGAGAGATAGAAGAGGATACATGCGAAATTAGGTGGATATAAGTGAGATACAACGTATTATCTGAGGATAAAAGAGAGTTAGAATCGGATACAAGCGAAATTAGGTGGATATAATTGAGATACAACACAATATCCAAGGACATAAGAGAGATTCAAGAGGATATAAGTGAATTTAAGTGTATATAACTGAGATACAACATAATATACAATAATATAAGACAGATGGAAGAGGATACAATTGAATTTAGGTGTATATAAGTGAGATACAACATAATATCCAAGCATAAAAGAGAGATAGAAGAGGATACAGGGGAATTTAAGTGTATATAAGTGATATGCCACATAATGGCCAAGGACATAAGAGATATAGAAGATGGTAGAAGTGAATTTAAGTGTATATAAGTGAGATGCAACATAATATACATGGATATAAGAGAAATATAAGAGGATACAAGCGGAATTAAGCGGAGATAATTGAGATACAACATAATTTCCATGGATTAAAGAGAGATAGAAGAGGATACAAGGGAATTTAAGTGTATCTAAGTAAGATGCAGGGGGTTTCCGCTAGGTGGCCGACTGTGCGGACGTGCTTTCGCGTCGCTCTGTATTTCAAAGTATATTTCGGTAGTCAAATCGAAACGAAAAATTGCGAAAATTTACTAGGACAGGTACAAACTATAAAGAAAAGTGCTCGATGAGTGTCGAAAGTGGAAAGTGAATTATTTCATTGGATTAACAGCTTACAAGGTGCAACGTGCCCCGACTTCGTGGAGGCGCACAAACTATTATACTAGAAAAATCGAGCGAGGTGCACACCACATGAGGAAGGTGAGTTGCTTGGAAAATTCACTCATTGAACCGGAATACCCTATGTAAATGCGACACAAGTTGTTAAGATTCGATACATCGAGAACAAAGGACAATGACAGGTCGGGACGGTTACGACCGTTGAACACCGAGTGATTACAGGAGAATATATCGGACAATTGCTAGTGTTATAGAAGACTTTCTTGTTACTTATTTACTGTGGACTTTGTTCACGCACGTAGTGATAGACCTTTTTTAGAGAAACTTGGGATTAGAATGCCTGAAAGACGCAAAATTAAATCGGTGCCAGTAAATTTTAAATATTCTGGTTGCAACACGACAAGCTCTGAAGTACGTGATGCAGATGGCGGTACAAGTCGCCGACTGTGTCGCCACAAAGCCAGTACACCACCGACATCTGGTGGCACACATCGATAATGAGAAGAGTTACCGGTCGTCGGTAAGATACCGACCGGCGTATTGCGGCTGACCGGCGGTAAGTTGCCGATCAGAGGATATTATCGAGCGATGGGAGAGAACCAAATAAGGAGCTGACGCGGATAGTGAGGCCATCTAGCGGAAAAAATCGCCGATACTACACCACGCCAACCGGTGTAGTGGCGTCACCCCTGAGCATGGAAGAGAAGCTGGGAGCCCAGGTCTCTCTTCCAGGTACCGGCTGGGCTCAACAAACAATCTTTATTAACTATGAGTAGGTCTAGTAAGGATTTGAAGTTTACTGCGCAGCGGGCTTCGGAACCCGCAGCGCCCGTCGGTGTGGGTGGTGAGCGAGCGGGCTCCCCCCGACGGTTATCCGTCAACCGTTCTGTTGGGAGGGTGGATCCCTTGGCCCCCCAACTGGAAAAGGCGTCAAGGTCGAATAATGAGAGTCTCAACTCGGATATAGAGGAACAGACTAAGACCCAAAGAAAGCAAGAAACCCTCGATCGGTATATGTTTCCCGAGGTAAAGGGTTTAGATGAGACCACGATCTCACCATTTACAACGTCGAGAAGACTTACCCGAACTCCTCCGGGGATGGAAAAGAGGCGAGCTCACTCGCTTTCTGAAATACCACACAAAAGCAAAGAAGAGGAAGACCAATCATGTGACACTTCGGTGATAATCGAAGAGTCACCGAAACAAATCCATAAAAGGAAGAGAGGAGAAAACACTAGGAGCTGCAAACCCCATTCTGAATCCGCAATTAAAATCAAAGGGAGGATTAATAAGGTGGCCGACTCCGTCGAAGAATTGCAGCGATACTGCCTTGAAAAATATGCCAAAGACTCTGAAATGAGGAGAAGAATGACTGAAGTCATACTGAGTTTGCAAAAAATACAAAACTCGGACTTTTTGACTACACTGGACGATCTTATAAAGGAAAAACCTCAAGATTTTTCCTCTATAGCACTAAAGGAAATAGCCACGCAAACGTCTGACCCACTTGCAGTGGACTCAGACACACTTAGAACCTGGAAGAAGGAGGGGGAATCTTGGACTACCCTTAAGGACCTCCTGGATAAAAAATGGATAATGGACGGGTATAAAAGCACTAAAATAGAACATAGACACCCTTCGTCTACAGCCCTTGACGAAAACCTAGTAGGATTTATTCCGGTGGACCTGAAACCATCAGGTGGCCCTGGGAAATTCATACTCGATAGGTTCCAGGGGTTGGAAATGCTAAAAGAACAAGAGATCAAAGTAGGAGATCTCGCATTTATTTCTAATTGCACGAGGATACGGACATCCAAAGGAACAAATGCCGACAAAGAAAGACATATTTATTACCTATTTGACAGGCTCAAAAATGAGGACCCTCCGGAACTGGAAAACATATACCAAGCCTTGAGAAGACTCAGGAATACGGCTTCCGAAAATGGAAACAAAAAGATTTTAATCACTTATTTGCCGGACATCCCCGTTGAAAAACTTAAACGCATGGTTGAGGCTATCTTTTTTAACACTAATATTGAGACCATTATTCTGACACCCAAGACCGAAGACCTAAGCAGAAACAGTTATTCCACTAAACGCAGGGATGATATGGGAACGATCATTGTAAAAGCCGCAGACACGCGGCAGACACATATGCTGACACGCTCAGAAATATGAAAAATAATATCAACATTGAGAAAGAAGGCATAAAGATTTCTAGCGTCAGATCAAACAAAAACGGGGAAGTGGTACTCACGGTAAGAGGTGGCCCAGCCAAAGTAGCTGATATGAACAAGCTAATCAATAATAAAATGGTTGGGGTTAAAGCTAGGATAGGAACGAGAAGTATGAACACTAAAGTCATACACCTCAAGCATCTGGAAGGAGACGCCAAGGAAGAAGACATCAGAAAGGCCATTGCTGAAAGCCTTTCTGAAAAAGATAGCAAAGAGATAGTAATTAAAGCGCTCAGACCAGCTGCCGCGGGCAGACAGAATGCTACTGTCATTGCAACATCCCATGTAGCGGACAAACTGCTAGGACTCAAGACCCTGAGAATTGGCTGGGGTAAATGCACCATAAAACAGCGAGAAGACCTGATGCAATGCTTTAGATGCAGGGAATATGGACACCTGGCTAACACTAACTAACAACTGCACAAATGAAGTATCAAGATGTATGATCTGCCAGGTCAGCCTATGTCCTATCTACAGGAAGGCTATTCTCGACTCGAGGAAAAAGAGGAGAAACTTGAAGACTGAAAGCGTAAACAACGAGCCCTCTGGAAACGAGGGTGATAAGGACAAGACACTAGAAAACAATTGATACCAACACCCTGCCACTAGCGTTAAATTACTGACATACTTACGTATTTATATATTTATTTATTTATTTATATTTATATTTATTTATTTATTTACTCATTTATCTAACTGACTCACACAGACCAAGTAATAACTTATTTTTACTATCTAGTCCACACAGATTATCTACTATTTATTTACTTACTTATTTATTATTCAAACGCTAACTTGAAATATGCACAATAAAGGAGACAAGTTAACCTTTCTACAAATCAACCTCCACAGATGCAGGCTGGCTCAAGACCTCCTACTACAATACGTCAGCGAAAAAGGCATACATGTGGTAATTATATCTGAGCTCTACCGTATCCTCTCGCACTGGTATTCAGATTCCAACGCGGATGCGGCAATCTGGGTCACCCCCTTGGCCAGAAAGAAGTTCATTAATATTAAGAAGATAACAAACAAAAAGGGAATAGTAGCAGCTGCGGTAGACGAGCTTAAGATATACAGCTGCTACATATCTCCCAACATTCGAAGACACGAATTTCTTAAAAGACTTAACGAACTGGAGAGGGAGGTCACCAGACTGGGATCTAAAAACACCATTATTGCCGGAGACTTCAACGCTAAGTCAATTGCTTGGGGCTCCAAAAACACTGACAAAAGAGGCTACGACATCATGGAGATGGCTTATCAGACGCGACCTATGTATTGCAAGGAGTGTAGGCAGTCACACATTCGAAAGGATGGGCAGAACGTCACTAATTGACATTATGATGTGTGATCGGGCTTGTAATCAGGCTCTTCAAGAAAGTGTTATCCTCAAGGTCTATAACGCATCAGATCACCTTTATGTTCGCCACACTTTCAAATGGGAGGACCTAAAAAACAAACAAGGATTGACCGCTAACAAGATTTCACGGAAGATTGACATATGTAAATTCACAAAAAAATACGAAGAATGGACGAATACAAATAGTACGAATAACATAAACAGTAGAGAGGAAATTGACAAATATATTCTAGACATAGGTAGAATTGTCTCAAAATCGACTAAAACTCCACACCCAGCGTTTGAACATAAAAACGCAGTATGGTGGTGGACTAAGGAAATTGCGCACGCTAGAAATGACGTCATAAAGGCTAGACGAAGATTCCAAAGAGGTAGAGGTAAGAATAATGACTTCAACAGTATAACTATGCTGCTAAATGACTACAAGGAAAAAAAGAAAAGACTAAAGATCGAAATTAAAAAAGCTAAAGCGGCAGCATGGGAACAATTCATTAACACTATTGACAACGACCCCTGGGGGAAGCCATACAGATGGGTCATGGACAAAATTAAAGGAAGACCTCCCCCCGCAGTACTAGGGGATGAGGAATTGGAGGAAGTCGTTAAAAAATTATTTATCATTTATCCTAGCAAAGACAACAAAAATCCTGACAACAATAAGAAGTGGAATCAGACTTCAGCACAGAAGAGGTCGTTAAGGCAATAAAAAATGTCAAAAGAAAGGCTCTAGGTTTGGATGAGATCCCAGCGGAGGCAGTTGGGGCCATGGGAAAGGTGGACCCTGACCACCTCACCCAGGTACTAAACACCTGCTTTAGGCTGGGATATTTCCCTAAAGCCTGGAAAAATGGTAGACTTCTTCTGATACCGAAAAAACAGGGGACAACAAACGTAGGCTGGAGACCTCTTTGCATACTATCCAATTGGGCGAAGGTGCTGGAGTACTGCATTAAGGAAAGAATTGCCAAAAATCTCGACCTAAATGATAATCAATATGGATTCCGAAAACAGAGATCGACAATACATGCCATCAAGAAGATATTGGAATTCTGGGACAAGGCGAAGGAAAGAGGTCACCACTGTGCGTTAGTTACACTAGATGTAAAAAACGCATTCAACACCATCAGGTGGGACCTTATAACAAGTGCGCTAAAAAGAAAAAGCATACCGGAGAAAACATATAACATACTCAAAAACTATCTGAGTGAAAGACATATTACCACGAAGAACGGAGGACTAGGCAAAGAGATACCAGTATATGGCGGGGTGCCACAGGGGTCGGTACTGGGCCCCATACTCTGGAACGCGCAGTATGACGGCCTGCTGGGTCTCCCACTACCAAAAAATGCGACGCTGGTAGGATTTGCGGACGACGTGGCCCTCGTTGTGTCTGACACAAGGGCCGAGAAATTAGAAGCGAAAATAAGCGAAACCCTCAAAGAAATTAAAGTATGGTTTGACAGTAATAAGCTTAGATTAGCTGAAGAAAAGACTGAAGTTCTTTGCCTCACCGGTAGAAAGAGGCCAGGAGGGATTAAGATCAAAATAGGGGACAATTTGATCGAATCTAAAAAAACAGTCAAGTACTTGGGGGTTTACCTCCAAGGCGATAGAAGATTCAGTGAACACATAAAAATAGTATGTGAGAGGGCCACTAAAATGGCAGGGGCATTATCTAGAATCCTTCCAAACGTCAGAGGGGGAGGATTTAAGGCTAGGATCCTATACTATAAGGTAATGGAGTCGATCATACTTTACGGGGCCCCTATATGGGCGTCGGGTATGAATACGAAGAAAAGTATCTCGAAACTCCACCAAACCCAAAAAATAGGGTTATGTAGGATAATCAGAGCATACCGTACAGTCTCCCACGAGGGGCTCTGTGTGTTAGCGGGTGTCCCTCCCCTAATACTCTTAGCAGAGGAAAGGAAACGGGTTTTTAGCAGAATTCTTGACGTGTATAGAGACGAAAATTGTACAAGAGAAACTAAAGAGATAAAAAAAGAAGAAAGGGAAAGAACTTACGAGATCTGGCAGGCAAGATGGGACAACTCTGTAAGAGGAAGATACACAGCAGGTATGATAAAAAACATCGGAAGCTGGAGGTCATGGGGTCCATCTATAATGGACTTCCATCTCACACAAATCCTAACGGGTCATGGATGCTTCAACAGTTTTCTACACAAAATTGACAAGCATCCGGACAATAAATGCCTGATGTGTAAAACCGAAGAGGACACTACGGAGCATGCCATCCTCAATTGTAAATATTTTGAAAATGATAGGACTACACTATTTGCCAGTACGGGACAATTTAAAATGAACGACATAGAGAGCATTTTGCACAACAAGGAATACAGAGACACTTTCAAAGCTTACATTAGAAAAATCATGACGACTAAAGAGGAAATACACAACAAATTTCAAAAAGAAAGGACGCGAGCCAAAAGAGGAAGAAGACATAAGTAGGGACATAGGCACGACGCGGCCTTGGTCAAGCGGCATAGGTCGCTATTAAGACACTCACCCTTCCTGCAGTAATGCCGAGAGGCGGGTCCGGGAAGGGTGAATTGAGGGCGGAAGCCAGAGTAGGGGTTTAGTGGGTATCACCCCTCTCATTAGGGGGAGTCCCACACTACCGGTCGCTACCATCTGGCCGGCTACGTACACCAGACTCCGGTGTGCGTAAAGCATTCCCCTCCTCGTGAAAAAAAAAAAAAAAAAAAAATGTAAGTAAGATGCAACATAATTTCCTAGGACATATGAGAGATAGATGAGGATACAAGGGAATTTAAGTGTATATAAGTGAGATACAACATAATATCCAAGGATAAAAGTGAGATAGAAGAGGATAAGTGGGAATTTAAGTGTATATAAGTGAGATGCAACATAATATCCATGCGTAAAAGAGAGATAGAAGAGGATACAAGGGAATTTAAGTGTATATAAGTGAGATACAACATAATATCCATGGACATAAGAGTGATAGAAGAGGATAAAAGGGAATTTAAAAATATATAAGTGAGATACAACATAATATCCAGGTCGACAGTAAAAATCAGTTGGTACACATTAAAGTAGAGACTTTACCCTTTAAAACCTGCTAAGCCCCATTGTCTTACCATTTTTGGAAAAAAAGATACAGCTGCTTCAAAATGAAAATTGAAATTTCAAGTTATTCAAATCGGACTCCACCCAAAAATGGTATAAAAAGGGCACCCTCAGCCAGGAAAAAATCAGCCATCATTCTTCGTTCAGAGTTCCCTTGTTGTCGCAGAACGCAACGGATAAATCGAAGCTATTTTGAAAAGTTACAGTGAAGTGCTCGCGAACAATTTCCGTTAATCCAAAAAATCATTGACCAAAACACAGTGAAAATTACAGTAAGGAAACTAAAACAGCTAAAAGTGCAGGCGAGGAAGCGCCCTGCACTTTTAAGTGATTCGCCTCCAGCAGTCCGAAGGTATGTAGACTGCACTGCACCCACGCAGAGAACCTTGGACGAAACCGCACCAGCTACTCAAACCATGGACACGTACACGTCAGCTATACCCACAAACAATAGGTTTGAGTTACTCGCAGCTTTCGCGGAAACCAGCGAAGTCACGGCACCCACCTCCACCCAATGTCAATCCACCCCCTATTTATGTCAACAACTTCAGAGGAGACATCCAATCCCTAGCTAAGAATCTTATCAGCGAATATGGCAACGACATCACTCTCAAATACCTTGGAAACAAGGTAAGAATCAATTTACCCACAATTGCAGCCCACCGCGATTTTATCTCAAAGTTAAAAAATGGTAATAGACAATACCACACTTTCATCCCAAACGGAGAAAAAACAATCAGCGTTGTACTCAGAGGCCTTCCTACCATGGAACCTTAAGTAATATGTAATGAGATCTCCCACCAAGGCATTACCCCCACCAATTGCTTCCTAATCAACAGCAAAAATTCGAAAAGCCAGCATTTCCCACTATACAAGATTACGTTCCCCTCTGGAACTACCTTCAATTCTGTAGCCACAATAGGCTTCCTCTTCTACACCCGGGTCTACTGGGAAAAATTCCATTCTAACAAAAATTACATACAGTGCTATAGATGTCAGGCATTTGACCATTCCTCCAACAATTGCAACCTAGCCTCCAAATGTGTGAAATGTGCTGGAGAGCATCTCACAAGAGATTGCGTCAAACCAAGGGACACCCCAGCCACGTGCGCTAACTGCAAAGGCGAACACACCGCCAATTACTCCCAATACCCATCCCTCCTCAAACACATCAAGAGGAAAAATGCCCCCTCCCCCCTGCCCCTCTTCAACCCTCATCTATACCCACGCTCTCTCTCACTCCCCTACCTCCCAAAAAGCAGACCATTTCCTACAGAGATGCCCTAACCGGACCCTCACAAATCCCTTCAATTTCCACATCCCCTTCCTCCGCCTCAAGCCCCCCTGACGAGGAATCCATAGCTGGTGCCCTCTCTCCCTATACAAAGAGCTAGCCATTCTCTGCGACTTCAAGCTTAAGATCAGAGCAGCCAAAACCCTGATAGAGAAGCTTAAACAATGCACAAACCAGATTGAGCGCAGATTCGTTCGTCGAAGTAGCCCTCTCCCTGGAATAATGCCCCCCTCCCCAATATACTACTCTGGAACACCGAGTCCCTGCTCCCCAAAAGACTCGACCTCCTCCACGTCCTACACAAGCACAAAATCCACATTGCCCTCATCACCGAAACCTGGCTCACGCCCACCAAAAACTTCACATTAACAGGATATCACACCCTCAGGAAAGACCGTGACACCTCACACGGGGGAGTTGCTATACTAATCCTCCCCTAACAGGTGCACACCAATCCTTACACAAATCTTGAAGCACTCTACATCAAGCTCCTCTCTCCATCAATCATAATCGGAGTAGCCTACATCCCACCGTCGCACAAGCTTACCACCTCTGACCTCGACCAACTCATCAATCTCCCTCACAAATTCATTATTGGCGGAGACTTCAATGCCAAGCATACCTCCTGGAACAACTTCACTAATAATTCCTCTGGTAACACCCTCTATAACCACTCAACTTCAGCCACATACCTCATTAACCACCCCGACAGTTTCACCTTCAACCCATCCAATAATAGATACAGAAAATCCACACTAGACATCTTCCTAATTAAACACCACAACTCCTTCCATAGTATAACCACAGACGACTTCATAACCAGACATAGACCAGTCCTTCTAACAGCAAAGCCCGGTAGCACACTTCCAGCACCTCACATGACACCCAATACTGATTGAGCTGTATATAGGAAACACAACAACTCCTTCCCCCTCACCACAACGTTCACCTCCACAACCCAAATAGACGCAGACATTAACAAGCTCCAAGCCTATCTTCTCGCCTGCATCAGAAAAGCTACCACCAGTCACCTACCACACAGAAATCACATTGACACCTCCACTGACCCCTTCCTTATAAACCTCATCAAAACCCAGCGGAAAGCCAGAAAATTATGACAAACTCACGGCCTACCCCACTACAAGGACGTAACTAGACACCTCACAACACAAATCTCCTCCAGAATTGCTAGGATTCGAGGCAACGCTTGGGATAATGAGATTCGAAAACAAACCAAGCCGGACCCCACCTTCTGGGCTAATCATAGAACCCTCACAGGGAGAAAATTCTTTATACCTCCGTTAACACACAGCACAGACACCCTCACCTCAGATCTAGATAAAGTAAATCACCTCTGCAGATCCTTCCAGCAAATCCACAACAACGCATCCAACACCCCCTCTGTCTACGACGCCCAAATAAAACAATTCACAGATACATTAAAGAAGCAAGACATCCCCCCCCTTGACTTCCACATCCCGCTACCTAATGTTCGCAAAGCCATCCAGGCACAAAGAAACAACAAAGCCCCGGGTCACGACCGAATAACCCCACCTTCGCTTAAGTTCGCCTCACACAAGGTCGCCCTTCAACTCTACTACATATTCAACCACTCAATCAAACTTCACTACTTTCCAGACGCCAGGAAAGTAGCTAGAATAGTCCCCATCCCTAAACCAGGTAAAGATCACAAAATCGCAGACAGCTACGGACCCATCAGTCTCCTCCCCGTCATAGGAAAAATCTTTGAAAAATGTATCTACCTCTGGCTCGCTAAAACCCTCGACACCTCGAGCACCCTCATCAACCAACAATTTGGTTTCAGAGCCCACCACTCCACCAAACACCAGCTAATAAGAATAGCACAGCTTCTCACTCACGAACACAACACCAACCGTACCTCAGCCATGGTCCTCTTTGATCTCACTAAAGCCTTTGACACAGTCTGGTCAGAGGCCCTCCTATACAAAATTAATAAACTAGGTCTACTCATAGCCTTCACTAAGCTCATACGCTCATATCTACATAACAGACATATCTTTGTCTCTCTCGCAGGAACCCCGTCAGACCTCCTCCCAATCTTGGCCGGTGTCCCCCAAGACTCTATTCTAGGACCCATCCTCTTCAACATCTACATTAACGATGTCCCGACTGCAAACGGTTGCCAGCTAACACTATATGCCGACAACACCACTCTCATCTCTTCCTCGTGGTCCCATCAAGTCCTCCTCACTAGAATGCAAAAATAAGTCAACTCAGTCACCTCCTTTTTCGCAAACTGGAAACTTAAAATCAATCCTTACAAGACAAAAGCAATTTGCTTCCCCAAGAAAGGCTCACCATCAATCAATATTCCATTAACAGTTGATGGCCACCCCATTGCATGGTCCCAGCAGGTAATTTACCTCAGGGTAATCTTCGACCACAAGCTAACCTGGACCCCCGCAGTCCTGGACAGACTTGCAAAAGCCAAGAAAGCATCTGCTTCCATCCATTCACTCATCTCCCACGGGTCGAAACTAAAACAGCACCTACGACTCACAATCTATAAAACCTGCCTCAGACCCGTAATCACCTACGGCTCCCACCTATGGTGCGCTGCCGCTAGGACCACCCTCAAGAAACTTCAAATCTTCCAAAATAAAACCCTCGAAATAATTACAGGCAAACCACACCGCTACAATACCAACAAACTTCACCTAGCAACCAACACAGAGTACATCCTGCCCTACATCCACCAATTATTATCAAGATACAAGGTTGACAACCACGCAAACCCACTAGTTCGGGACACAAGTCGATATGACCGCAACAAAATTCCCTACAAGATTAAAGGAGCAGCAGAGTTCGCAGATTGTCGTCCGACAAATGTTCACGGTCGAGCTCTGCTGCGTGCCTGTTTATGCGGTCGATGTGCTCAGTGATAGGGGTAGAATTGTCGTACCTGAAGTTTAGGATCTCGATGCGACGTCGGGTAATTGGCACCTTGTCGCGGAAGAGCTCCTTTAGCACGTCCAACAGTTCCCCCTGAAGCATCTTGGACGGGTCTCGTGGTGCCACGTAGTCCAACAGTCGGTCGAATTCGGCTTGGCCCAGCTTGTCCAACACCAGCCGGGTTTGCATCGCTGGTGGTAGTGATGTCGCCTCCGTTACGATGGTGTATTCGTACCGCAGCAGCCACTTAGAAAATGGCTTGGTGTCGTCGTCGGAACCGTAGGCGTACTTTTCTACGCGGACACTGAGACGATTATATAAATCGATCAGTGGCGTCCGAGATTCCGATAGCGTCGACGGCGTTCTTGCAGCGTCCTCCCCTTGCAAATGTAGTTGCAAAAGACTGTTGATTGCCGCCGTAAGGGCTTTGAGCTGCTCAGCTTGGTCCATGGTCCGAAATTTGCCGCAGCGCCAGTTGTTGAGTCCGGTTGTGTCCGGTTGAGTTCACACGAGAGAATGACCGAGGCACGCACTCGACGACGCCACGAGGCGCAGAGAAACAAAAGAATAACGGAAAAGACAAGCGAGGGTGCATCACGTGCACCCTGAGCTCAGGGACGTCTGTACGTCCCTGCTCCCCAACAATAACAGTAACAACAACAACAATAATCTAGAACATCTAATACAAAAGCTAGCAATACAAACATCAGAAACAAATCAACTAATACAAAATCTAACCACACAAATGTCAATCATATTAAATCTTCTATTGGAACTCGTTATATAAAAACATTTCTCATCGCTGAAACACATGAAACATGTAAGTTACATTTTAAACTACCTTTTTACACATGTTACGGTACTCCACATCTTAGTGGAAAAGCACATGCAGGAACCGGCATATTCATCAGAACCAACATTAAACACCTCCTACTCCCACCAATACAAACAGGAAAGATACAAGCAACCATAATCAACGTAACCCTAGAACAGCAGACATCAATAGCAATAATCTATTGCCCTCCCAAACACTCACTAACTATAATAAAACTGAGAGAATTCTTCGACAAACTAAAAAACAATTTCTTGGTAGCAGGTGATTTCAATACTAAACACCAGGTTTGGGGATCAAGGATAATTAATTTGAAACGAGCAAACTTAATGCAATTAATCAACCAAAAACAACTATCAGTTTTATAAACCGGCCGACCCACCTATTGGCCAACCGATCCGAATAAAATACCAGGTACATTAGATTTTGGAATCATCAATATCAAAAACTATCAAATCCAAACTACAGAACTTCTTGAGTTTACCTTGGATCATACACCAGTAATGTTCACAATAAATTCAAAAACCACAAAATTTTTCAATCATTCAAATTTAACTAACAGGACTACCAACTGGGATAATTATAGGAAAATTATAGAAAACATATTAACATGTAGCATGCCACTCAAAACCATTCAAGACATAGAAGTAGCAACAGAAAAGTTGACAACTCTTCTTCAGACAGTAGCAATAGAATGCACACAGTACCAAATAAAAGAGACAGAAAAAAGATATCCAGCATTTATTATTGAACTAATTATACAAAGAAGACTAATAAGAAGACAGTAGTAGACTAACCAAAAATATAAAGACAGAAATCAACAACTGCAATAATGAGGAATTTAACAGATATATTTCCAATCTCGACGCAACTGAAATAACAAATTACTCTTTATGGAAAGCAGCTAAAAGAATTAGAAGACCAATACAGCCAATAAATCCTATCAAATCTCTGACTGGACAATGGACTAAAACACTGAAGGAACAAGCAAATGCAATGGCAGACTACTTTTAGGAGGTACTCACCAATGACACTCACCTTATTGCTAGTCCTAATAACAATAACAATAGTACTGAAATCTGTATCACTCTAATTCAACCAACTAAAAAAGAAGAACTCTAAGTCATAATTTGAAACCTTAAAAACCATAAATCACCAGGAAACGACAGAATTACAGCGCAAATGCTGAAAGAACAACCAAGAAGAGGATTAAGGTTTATCACTATGCTCATTATTCAGAAATTATTACACTATTAAAACCTGGAAAAAATCCCAACATTCCTTAATCACATATACCCATATCATTATTACCGATTTTATCAAAGGTAATTGAAAAAGTGATATACAATAGAGTTGTGGCATGCCGGCGCCACGTGAATGCATTTAGTGAGTTTAGAGTGAAAGCGAAATGTGAGAATGAGAAAGAATGATTTTCGTGGGAATGCATGAGCGAGCGAACAGCTAGTCTGTAAGTTAGTTTAGTAAGAGCGTTCGTCGAGTACAGTACGCGGGTGTCACGGGACTGAGCACAAATAAACACACAGAAGAAAAAGGATCTGTACGCATACAGAACTTGATGTACTTCTTTATTATTTAACACTGATGATGTTTAAGAACGCGACTTATAACGTACGTATACGCTAGTTTGAAGGTTCAGAGGGCGAAATAAACGCGTCGGTGGTTTTTGTCTGACTGACTCTGGTTTATTGGGTTTCTCGGGGTTTATATAAGCTAGCCGTTCGCAAAGGCTCAGGGTGCAAAGGGCATGTTTTTGGTGAGTCAAAGATGATGCGGCAGTCCGGAGTTGAGTTCTGCGTTGCTATCGGTGATTCAGGGGGATGACGCAGGGGTCTAGGGTTGAACTCTGCTTCACCACCGATGAGTCAAGGAGATGACGCGAAGATGCAGGAGTTATCTCCAGGTAGAGGCGCCCCGTATCACACGGGCATCGCGGGTTTGTACCAACGGTAATTTTGTAATAAATTGAGTAGAGCTAAACCGAGACAATCGTTTCTTCCACCATTGGTCCCACTTCCACAGAGTCATTAAAATAGTTAACGATAAAGAAATAATTTCAAACCTTCAATTCGGTTTCCGAAAAAAACACAACACCATCGAACAAAGTCATCACATGGTTCACAAATGATAGAGTCACTAAAAACAAATAAATATTGTACAGCACTATTTCTAGATATCGAAAAAGTTTTCGACAGGGTTTGGCACCAAGGACTGCTCGAAAAACTACAACATATACTACCCACCTCACTTCATGAAATAATTACATCATACTTAGACAATAGAAGCTTCACAGTAAAAATTAAAGGCACCATTTCCGACATCCAGACAATCAAAGTTGGAGTACCTCAAGGAAATGTACTAGTCCCTCTATTTTACACCATTTACACAGTTAATATCCCAACTGACCAAAATACTCAAATCTACACATTTGCAGATGATACCGCAATAATCTCCATTTACGATAGCCGACAAACTTCTACATTGCATCTTCAAAACCACATTACAAAAATAGAAAACTGGTTAGATAAAAACAGAATTAAAGTCAACACCACTAAATGTGCACACATCATCTTTACCCTACGAAAAGCAGAGCAAACAAATAACCTTAAACTGTACAATAGTATTATACAATTAACAAACTCGGTGAAATATCTGGGACATTCACAAACAGAGGAAAAATAGAAAATATTTAGAGAAAGGATGACTATGGTCGGTATGACTGTCGCAAAAATGAACATGGATGTATAACTATGTGTCATACCAGGCTAGCATGCAACAATTCAGCTAGACAAGAAACATACATGGGATCATTATATAAAACAAAAAATTAAGAGTATTAAATTGCGAACCAAATCTATAAACTGGCTAATATCTCGGAAAAGTAAACTCAATACAAATAACAAATTACTCGTATATAAATGTGCAATAAAACCAATTTGGACCTATGGAATCCAGCTCTGGGGAATAGCAGCAAAATCACACATCCAAAAAATGGAAACCGTACAAGCAAAAATACTTCGCACGATATTAGATGCAACCTACACTGCCCCCGTCAACGCCCCCGAGTTACGGGGACGTCTGCATGCAGATTTCCCCCGCGTCAAAAATTAGATGCTCCCTGGTATATCAGGAACGTTCCCTCTGTAGAGGAAGAAACATAAGGATAGAGTTAATGCACACCCAAACCCATTAGCAGCAGACTGTTACGCAGATTGAATTAGAAAACTAAAACGTAGACATCCTAAAGACCTCCTAGAGTCATAATATCCCATATACAATATATAACAATTCTAGTACTTACCGTTTAAAGAAACAGAAGTCAAACGCTACTAACCACGATTTAAATATTTGTAAATATTCCTCTGAGTAGACGCAAATAATAAAAGGAATTAAAAAAAAACTTCTATTTTTTCATTTTTATCTATTCTTTCACTTCTATTTCTCACCTAGTATCATCACTCACGCCTTTCTCCACCTCTAAATGCTTCCTATTCGTCAATCTTGTTGGAATACTTACACGCTGTGTAAATAATTCCAACAGAGTTAATGAAAAATGCTATTTATTGAATACAAGTAAGGTCAACGTAAATATAAATAATTATTCGGAAACTAGGTAGGCGCAACTACTCGCTTCGATCGTTCACAGAATGCTAACTATTCGTGTCAGAAAAGGGAAAAAGGAAAACGCATTTACGATATTTTCGAAGACGAAAAAAAACCATAACCGCTTGACCGGTCACGCAGTGTTGATAGACAAAGGGTGGGGGAGGCAATGCAGGCCCAGCTTTGTCCATTGACCGGGAACGTCGTGTCCCGTAGCGGCGAACCACTCTCTCGCACCAGATAGGTCGCAGTTGTAAAAAAGAAAGTTTTGGGCATAAGCCATAACACAGGCTTTCTTTTAAAATACTATTACTAATATGGGCACAACCTTCAACAAATCTTTTACCTTTTCAGTTCGCTCGCGCAACATACATAATCCACACGTCACCTATTATTGATAGTAACCCCAACTACGTTTTCTTATTGACAACGCATAGTGAATATTTCCAAGCCACTTTCGAGCCACAAAAATCAATGCGTGTCAGAATGATTCATAAATTCATTTTAAAAAGGTGGGAAGTAGCTGGGAATTGACACGTGTGCGTGGACTCTGAACAAAGTAGTAGGCAAACTATAACTGACTTTAATTACAGAGGAAAGAAGAAAATAGGTGGTTATACATTACATTACTCGCATTTTCAGTTAAAAGCCTCAAATGTATTAATCATGTTTTAAACGATACTGCTACGGGCCATAAAGTTAACAACGGAAACTATGCATAAAACATAGTGCCGAGGTGTAGTTGGATGATACATTAGATTTTGCGTTCATACACATTTTACATATTCTTCAATATGGACGCGTTCCAGAAAACTTATAGTACCTATTACATTGTGCTGTGTATCACTGGATTGTTGCCCAATGACCAGTCTCTGAAGACGAAAGTTCATAGACTTAGTTTCTGTTTACTTACACTCTTCTGCATTGGGATGCAGGTGAGGAATATTTTTTAAATCAAGAAAATACATTTTTTATTCTGGTATTCAAAGTACCAGCATGTTTCTAAAATAGGTAATTCTTAGTGATAAAATGGAAAGTGACTATGTGACGTACCTATAGTTTTTATGATTTTCATTAAATTTATTGTGACTATTCTTCGATTGTACATCTACATGATGTCACCTAACTAGTTTTTGAGAAAACTTAGGTTGAAAAAA
This sequence comes from Augochlora pura, assembly GCF_028453695.1. Taxonomy (NCBI): domain Eukaryota; kingdom Metazoa; phylum Arthropoda; class Insecta; order Hymenoptera; family Halictidae; genus Augochlora; species Augochlora pura. Next base: position 21,571,354 of record NC_135781.1, read on the forward strand.
CTTATATTATTGAATAGGAATCAAGTGGCGCGCCTAGTCATGACATACCAATTCTAGTTCTTGTTATACTACAAACCATGCGAACTTGACACATTCGTCAACTTAATTTTCTCGAAAACAGAGTTGTTGAGCGAGTGAATATCGATTGGGCGTTCGAACATTGGCGATCGATAACTGACGTCACGGCCCGCGACGTCGGTTACAGAGGAGAACATTCGGATGCGATCGAATGTTCTCGGAGGATCTCGCAACACGCCACGTGCGCGGCGTCTTCTATTGATTTTTTTCTTTTAGTCTTCACTCAGCGTCCATGCGGGTCAGTCATATATAAATTAGATCGCGTCTTTTGTAATATACTTTTCATTATTCACCTAATTCACATAATAAATAGTTAACAGGTTATGGGCTCAGACATCGCGGAACTGTTAAATCTGCAGTGATAAGTGAAAAGTGCAATAACGTGACGGTGATTTATTTCGACTGTGTTAGTGAAGTGACTCAGAAATGGCCGACGACAAAATTGTGATCCCGATTCCTACTCTGACCAGCTCATCCTATCTTCGGTGGAAATATGAGGTCAAGGCTGTCCTTGAGAGCAAGGATTTACTCGATATCGTTGATGGAACTGAGACGTGTCCAGCGGCAGCAGCGGACAACAAGGTAGATATAAAGGAATGGCGCAAACGAGATGCAAAAGCGAGGCGTGTGATCTCGTCGGGACTTGACGATGATTATCACACGGCCATTCGGGACTGCGCGACGTCTAAAGACATGTGGATAACCATCATCGCGATGATGGAGGCATCGTCGGAGACAAGTAAAGTGCAGTTGAATGCGGATTTTGCGAATCTCAAGTTTCAGCCAGGCATGGGTGTGGCACAATTTTGCTCGAGTTTGATGGTCATCAAGCAGAGGATGGACGCAATCAAGGAAAATGTTACTGATGAGCGGATGGTAGCAAAGCTTCTCACAGAATTACCCGAGAGATTTCATCTTATCAAGCACTCATACAACATCGAGTTATCGCTTGGAGCAAAGATCGGATTTGCGGATGTGCGGAAACAACTATTGACTGCTGAGAAGGAGATGATGACAAAGGGGGAAGGTGAAGAGCAACATCAGGAAGCTCTAGTTGCACGAGGTAAGAGTGGACAGTTTAAATCAAAGGGTCAATCTAAGCAGCCGATCTCGAAGAAGGAGAGAAGAAACTGCTATGGATGTGGTGAGGTTGGTCATCTCAAAGTTTACTGCCCGAAGCGCAGTAGAGATCGACAGCATCAGCAAAGTAAGCCTGATAAACCTCATCAGGGCAAAGGACAAGGGTACGTGGCTCTTACTGCATATGAAGAGTACGAGGAATGTCGAGAATGGTTAGGTGATAGTGGCGCATCAAGGCATATGGTAAATGACAAAGCGCTGCTATATAATATTGAATATCTCAAGCCACCAGTGAATATCACCATTGGCGATGTTCGAAAGATCAAGGCGACGGCCAAGGGAAAGGTGAAAGTCAAGATATTCGACGGTTCTGTGTGGAGAGATGGACATTTAAGCGACGTTCTGTGTGGGTGGAAGGAGAGAAATGAGTGTACTCGTTCGTTGGAGATCTTTTATTCGTCGTGTCGATTCGGCGGTCGACGTACGTATGAGTTTCGGTCCCAGGCCTTCTCGCGGGCCCTGGTCGCTCGCTGTTCGGCCGTTCGGGGAAATGGTAATCGATATCATTTTCCCCGAACGGCCGCTGGCTACATTGTCCAGATTGAAGGCACCGTCGGCGACAAAGTCGGGTCCGCGGTTTGCGTGCCCGCGTCCGTTGCCTGTTTGATGTGCCGCCACATTCTGTATGTACCTGACCTTGGCGATCAGAACCTATTCTCGATCGGTGCAGTAATGCAGAAGGGATGTGACGTGCACATCAAGAGGAACCAAATCATTATTAGCAAAAATGATCAGGACATTCTTGTTGGTCGCAGAGAAGGTGGTGTCTACTACCTAATGATAAAGTCAATCAGAACCGAACGAGCAGCTAAGGCCAGCGGTACACTTCAAGCATGGCATGAGAAGCTCGGACACGTTGCTCCGGATACAATCAAGAGGATGGCAAAGCAACAACTGGTCAATGGATTGACATTATCTGACACCAAAGAGTTCTCGTGTGATGGATGCGCGTATGGGAAGATGACGGGACGATCGTATCCATCAAGTAACACCAAGGTGAAGGAAGTCGGCGAACGGATACACAGTGACATGTGTGGACCAATGGAAGTGAAGTCAATTGGTGGATCATGGCACTTCGTGGTGTTCAAAGATGAAGTAAGCGGATACCGAAGATCCTACCCGATGAAGGAAAAGAGCGAGCTGTTAGACAAGATCAAATTGTTTGTATCCGAACAACGAGCTGATCGTGGAGATCGCATGAAGATTCTGCGTACGGACCAGGGCCCAGAGTACATGTCGAAGGCTGTTCAGCAGTATCTCCGGAACATGTCTATCAAGCATGAAGTATCCGTAGCTTATGTTCATGAAGAAAACGGAACATCTGAGCGTGAAGTTCGCATCGAGGTAGATAGAGCTCGATGTATGTTACACCATATGAATCTTCCAAAGAGGCTGTGGGCTGAAGCTGTTAACACGGCGTCATACTTAGCGAATCGTGTTCCAGCAAAGAGCGATATGAAAACTCCCCATAAACATTGGTTTGGTGAAAAACCCGATCTGAGTAATTTCATCATGTTCGGAACAAAGGCGTGGGTGCACACTCCGAAGGTGAACCGCAGAAAATGGGATCCTAAAGCTAAAGTCATGCGATTCGTGGGATACACTGACTCATCGCGTAACATGAAGTTTTGGGAGGAATCTACGGATAGGATTGGAGTGTACACAGATGTCAAGTTTGATCATCTGTCTCAGGGAACTCATCAGATCAACGGTGATAAATATTATCACGACGGTTGCGAAACGAGCGACGGAGAATGTGAGGGTGGTCGGCAGCATCAGGAAGAGGATGATCATCAGTATCAGGGAGATGCTGATAATGACGATCAAGTCGAAGAGGATGCAGCGTATCAAGAAAGACCAAGAGGACGACCGAAAGGAGCCAAGAACAAGCAGTACCAGAAGGCTGATAGACCGCTCCGGTCCAACACGAAGCTGATGATAGCAAGGATCGAGCCGCAGAGCTACGAGGAAGCTATTGAATCATCTGATTGCAGCAAATGGAAGCAGGCGATGAAATAAGAGATTGATGCACTAAATCAGAACAAAACTTGGGATCTTGTTAAGAAGCCTGATAAAGCGAATCTCGTCAGCTGCAAATGGGTCTACAAGATCAAGATGAAACCAGATGGTACCATTCAGAAGGTACAAGGCACGGTTGGTGGCACGAGGTTTTACCCAAAGATACGGCATCGACTATCAAGAGACTTTCGCCCCTGTTGTGCGCATGGATAGTATCAGAACGATACTAGCAGTGGCAAGTGCAAGACGCATGAAGATAGTTCACTTAGATGTGAAGACTGCATTTCTTCACGGTGAACTGAAAGAGGTCATTTACATGCAGCAGCCTGAAGGTTTCGGTGATGGCACAAATCAGGTGTGCAAGTTACGCAAAGGCTTGTACGGATTGAAACAATCACCCCGAGCCTGGAATGATAAATTCAATCACTTCATCGAGAAGTATGGTCTCAGCCGAAGTGGTGCGGACCCATGTGTGTATGCAGCGAGAGATGGAGACCGGCGAGTGATATTGGGCATCTACGTCGATGACGGCTTATTGTGTGCAACGGATCAATCTATCATCGATGATATCGTGCATCACTTGAAAGCGGAATTCGAAATTCAAGTTGATGATATCAGCTGTTTTGTGGGCTTGGAGATCACGAAGGTCAATAATTCGTTCATGGTCAACCAAGCATCATATCTGAAGAAGGTGGTCACGCAGTTCGAGATGGATGATGCAAAGTCATCAGTGACACCATATGACATGTCGCTGAAGCTGATGTCCGCTATCAGCAAGGATGAAATAATCACGGATGTTCCATATCGGGAGGCAATTGGCAGCCTGATGTTTGCAATGACGGGATCAAGACCTGATCTGGCGTTTGCAGTTGGCAAAGTTGCTCGATATTTGATGGATCACACGAATCATCATTGGCTTGCAGTCAAGAGGATTCTTCGATACGTGAAGGGAACATTGGATCTTGGAATCATGTATCATGCAAGTGATGGCATTGATCTTCAATGTTACACGGATGCTGACTACGCTGGAGATCTTGATGAGTACAAGTCAACTAGTGGCTACGTGGTCATGATCAACGGATCTCCTGTTGCTTGGCAATCGAAGCTGCAGGATATACAGGCTCAATCTACTGTTGAAGCGGAATATATCGCCGCGAATGAAGGACTCAAGGAGGTGATGTGGATAAGACAATTCCTGACTGATTTGGGTGAATCTGTGAAAGATCAATCGACGAAGATTCACATCGATAATCAAGGGACCATCAAGTTGATCCAGAACCCGACAGTCTCAAAGAGAAGCAAGCACATCATGGTGAAGCTGCATCTCATCCGAGAGATGGTCAACAGGGGAGATATTGAAGTTGTATACTGTCCAACGGAGGAGCAGATTGCGGATATCCTAACGAAGCCGATGTATGGACCAAAGTTCAACCGGTGTCTGCAAATGATGCATCTCAATGGTATCGAACGAGGGGAGATGTTGAGCGAGTGAATATCGATTGGGCGTTCGAACATTGGCGATCGATAACTGACGTCATGGCCCGCGACGTCGGTTACAGAGGAGAACATTCGAATGCGATCGAATGTTCTCGGAGGATCTCGCAACACGCCACGTGCGCGGCGTCTTCTAGTGATTTTTTTCTTTTAGTCTTCACTCAGCGTCCATGCGGGTCAGTCATATCTAAATTAGATCGCGTCTTTTGTAATATACTTTTCATTATTCACCTAATTCACATAATAAATAGTTAACAAGAGTGCTAAATGAAAAAATGTTATTATTTTCCTTCGATCCATTTTTTGACGTAAAATCAGCCACTACCCGATTATACCAGCAGTTAATATAACTTGTGTACTAACTCATCTAGAATTGAAACTAATCCAGTTAAATTTTTATGGGATTTTCGAATAGTAGATCAGTGATGTAATATAACATTTGCATTTACTATTCGTTAGATTTTGTCGCAGTGAACTATTTTTATAGTATTCTTCTGTCATGGTGAAGATGGGCTGAGAAAAAGGCGTGCTCGCTCTCCAAGGGCTCCGCCAATGGGACGCGTGTATTTCCTGCCAAAATAGGCAATTTTGTTTCATTGGTCGAAATCGACCAATAGTATCCAAGCAGTCTGTCGCGTTCTCCACGTCTCGTTACAATACTAGTTTCTTAAGTCGTACTCCATTTAAAATTTTCTTAAATCTGAATTGTGGTGGCAATTAGCGAAATCTCTTAAAAGCTCAATCAATCATTAACATTCTATAATGCGCAAAAGTGTTTCTATGTTGTCCTCGCCAATTCCTATAAAATAAGTAAGACTAATTTAAAATTTTAGAAATGTTAAATACTGTTGCGTGAGCACAGTCTCGGCGTACTAAGTAATAATGTCAAAACTATAATGGCAACAAAGACTCTTTATTTGGGAAAAGAGGGGAACTTATCTTTTTGACCGCTTACCACAAAATCTGTCCCAATTCTGACTTGTTCTTGTTCCATATTCGTAATAAGTATTATGTGTAATACTTATGTGAATTTTAAAAACATATTAAAATTTATTTTGAAATTAGATAATCGCGTTTTTTAAATAGCGAGCATATTACCTAAATCGTACTGTTACGATATTTCTCAAATAGTATTGGTATCGGCCAATGAAGAAGATTGATTCTGCAATTTATGCGAAGAAGCTTGCCTTGAGAATATGATGCAATGTTTGTAATGCTCGATTTGGATACATGAAGCATGTGCAAGCGTATTAAACTTTATTGTACTCAGTGTATTTGATTTTTGATAAGCATTTATGTAGGATGGGTTACCAGGAAGCGGAAATAAGTGACGCGCTTTAACGGAAAACGGAATTTAATAACGAACAAATATAACAATAATGAATACAGATTAAGAAAAGTCATGTGACGTGCTCGACGATACGGCTAGGACTGTCTTTTTTCCGTCTCGATCGTTTGGGCCTCGCCCTCCCGATTTTCATCTTTTCCATAACGTACATAATCAATAGCACACGCACATGCACACATCCACTCACTCTCTGCATACGCTTCTGTCACGCTTAGTCGCTTGCTACCGTTCTCATTTCCACATTTATATCAATAAATAAATATATAAATTAAACACAAATCCACGCAAACTAAATTGTATAACGAAGAAAAATTAGTATTTTTAAGCGTATTAATGTCCAAATGGAACGGAAAAATAATTGAATCTTCATGTTATTGTTTACCGAAGAGAAAAGTTTGAAACTTTTAAGAAGTACGAACGCTGATTTTTAAAACGATATAGGTTAAAACTTTATTTAGATACACATATGAGAATTGAGGACCTTAAGAACACTATAAGTAGAACGATAAAAATAATGAAATATTAAATTTTTATTTGCTAGAGTTGATAATTCGGTCCACTGTGTCTCATGGTGGAAGACTGCCTTTATTTTAGTTTTGAGGGCGGTATTTATACTCCTCAGCTTTCGGATCCTATGATGCGTCTTAATGTGGGCCTAAGTGCTTGGTTAATCAGGATGATCCGGGTCTAAGTGTTTGATCTTGTCTAGGCCCGAAAGGACCTGAATAGTTTCCGGGGCGCGACAATGTGGTACCGACTGAGATTTTGCGGTGGTAGTTGCAGGAAAAAGGGTTGCGTTGCGGCAGATCCGCAGATTCGTTCAGTGCGAAATTCTGCTGATTATGACACGGACGCGAGGAAGGTTATTTTTGAGAATAAGACCTTTTTTTACATCTGGCGAATAGTTGGTATACTAATGTCATTACCGTCTTCCCCAATAACCATGACGTGTCATAAAGTTAAGATTTCTAAGAGAACTGCCTAATAGCATTTCGAAGCCCACAGCCGGGACGGAGTAACAGTAAAGTTTCGGAGTCACAGCCGGCCCACAGTAAGACTGGATTTATTTAGACTTTCTGCAGTTGTATTGTACTTTATGCTTCAATCGTGATATCCATTTAATAATTTAAATTCATTCGGTTGCAAACGGTTGGAAGGTGTCGAAGAGCAATTGCACGCGGAAATTTGTGCATTTGCACATGTTTCGGGACTTTGCAAATCGCTATATGTAGTTTTAGAGTCATGAATTTAAAAGTTTCTTGATGAAAAAGGTAATCAGGTACGCACAGTCATGGCAGGTATAGATATAATCTTTACCACATTACTCCAGAAAATATTGATTTATCACTAAAAATATTCAAAATTAAATACATACTTTACTCCAGATAAAGAATTTCGAATATTAGTTTTCTTAAAAATTTTTATAAAACGGTACTGTTCGAAATGTTTTAGAAAAAAATATGAAATTGTTAAAAATCAAATATAATCTTGAAAAATTTGATACTGTTAAAACCATATGTAAAATTTTCAGGTATCAACGTTAAGAATGGTCGAAATCTCACAGCGCAATATACTTCAAATGTTATCGTTCACCTTTCCCATGTTATTATTCTTTTTACGATACGTTGGATTCATCATAACTTTTCCAGTAGTAAGTTGAACAGACACGCCACTATCGTTTTCGTTGCAATACTGGTGTAAAATCATTCATATAATTATGATATCCCTTAATCGACTTTTATCATGTGGTTTCAGATAAGATCCATATTTGAAGGTATTGAACGTGATTACGTTGGGATGAAAGATCCTATGGAAATGGATATAATCACGAAACAAGTAGTAGAAGCGAAACGCGTGATCATGATATTATTAGGTAAAGATGTTCAACCGTGTAATGCCTAATTACTCTCAATATTCTATGTAAGCTACAGAAAACATAAAAAATATATAACAGAAAATAATTATTATACAGGGTGCGGCACCTAAAACAGGTCACCTGAATAAATCGCTTGCTTTTGAAGATAGAAAAAAAAGGATCAGACCAAACTTACATGATATCGAGGGGCTCGTAATCTGATGTCATTAATTTTTTATAGGTGGAGACGCCAAGGAGATATGAAGGTCAACTCTGTTTTTTTAAATGGAACGATATGGTTTTTTATTTACATTCTGATAGTGTATTTCAAGACGAATACAATGACCTATTATGAAGGTCATTCAAGGTCACGCAAGGTCAACTGCAATAGAAAATAAAATGTCTCAAAGCACTCTTCAAATACTTTTGTGTCTTCTCTGGTATTTGGCATACTGCTCTTCTAAGTATTGGTAAGGGTTGCAGAACATAAATAAAGATACCATCACATTGTATGCTTACCTGTATCCAGAAATGTTATTAGTAGTTTGACTGCCGACTAGAGTACGGCTTCGAAATATTCAATCTGAGTGTTCAATTTTCAAGAATGCGTTACACAATAGCAGAGAAAGTGGAAATGGTTATCATTTATGGTGAATGTCATAGAATTATGAGGAAAGCGGTACGCGTGTATGGTGAAAGATTTACCGATCGTAATAGTCCTTTACTTTCTATCTTTGCAAACATTATAAAAAAGTTTCGAGAAACTGGAAACGTGGATAAGGAAAAACGCATTCGAGCCAAAAAAGCAACTGGTGATGGAAACACGATAAACATTTTAGCAAGTGTAATACAAAATCCACATGTTGGTACGAGGCAACTTGAACGCGAGAGTGGCATCAGTCAACGAAGTATTTTACGAACACTTAAAGTTAACAAATTCCACCCATTCCACATTTCACTACATCAACAATTAAGTGAAAATGATTTTCAAAAACGTTTACAGTTTTGCGAGTGGGGCCTACGAAAACTGCAAGACGATCAAATGTTCTTGAATAAAATTTTGTTTACGGACGAGGCATTTACAAACCACGGACAAGTTAACTGTTACAACATGCATTTACTGGTCAGTAGATAATCCACGATAGCTACGAGAAGTGGACAAGCAGAGACCTTGGTCTGTCAACGTCTGGTTCGGCGTTCTTCATAATAAAATAATTGGTCCATATTTCATTGATGGCACGCTAAATAGTCACAAATTCGAGAGAATCTTAAAAGACGTTTTGCCGGAATTGTTAGAGGACATTTCACTGGACGTGGGACAGTCCATGTGGTTCCAACAAGACGGATGTCCTGCTCATTCAGCTCGAAATGTTACAGAATTACTGAACAGGACATTTGAAGGTCGTTGGATTGGTCGATCAGGAAGTAATAAATGGCCAGCACGTTCCCCAGACCTGACACTGCTAGATTTTTATTTGTGGGGAAAATTGAAGGAACAAGTGTACCGTAAAAAACCAACAACCACAGTTGATATGCAAGAACGTATAAAAAGAGCTTGCTCTGTAATAGATACAACTGAAATTTGTCCGGCAGTATCATCAGTATTGCAACGTTTTAGATTATGTCTCAGTGTTCAAGGTCGACATTTTGAACACTTGAAGTAGCAGTGCATACGCACATAACATGTTACATGTAAATCGTCGTAGTGTTCGAAGAGTGCTTTGAGACATTTTATTTTCTATTGCAGTTGACCTTGCGTGACCTTGAATGACCTTCATAATAGGTCATTATATTCGTCTTGAAATACACTATCAGAATGTAAATAAAAAACCATATCGTTCCATTTAAAAAAACAGAGTTGACCTTCATAACTCCTTGACGTCTCCACCTATAAAAAATTAATGACATCAGATTACGAGCCCCTCGATACCAAGTAAGTTTGGTCTGATCCTTTTTTTTCTATCTTCAAAAGCAAGCGATTTATTCAGGTGACCTGTTTTAGGTGCCGCACCCTGTACAACTGTACGTATGATTACGTATATTCCACGAAAACGTTCCGAAAAATGAATCTCCGAGCATGGGAGACTCCGGTAATCCGATAAATATACAGGTTTGATACACTTTTATATTTTTTACCTACTAAATTGAAAAGAAACGTATACAGATCAGTTTGAACCCAATTTGATGGAAAGAAACATATCGTGAGTGCTACAAAAATGGAAGCATTAAACATTTGAATTAAATTCGCAATTAAAGGACTACTTTTATAAAATTAGCAGAAGTTCCAAGTATAGTACATAGTATAATATAAATATAATTCTTAGGTTGCGTTTATTTTCAATTTCAATTTTGCCAATAAAATAAATTCCCTCCTACAGTCTCAAATAGTTATTTTATATGCAAATCTATATTTGCCACTATGTAAAAACACAAAAGTACTGATTGGTTTACGAGTTTTTGTTTTAAAAAGTTTTATTTGTTTCCTTCAACAATGTTCTCTATTTTCGCAAATTTTGGCAAACTTGCCCATGAACAAGCTTAATTTAAGTGGAATATTGACCAGGATTAATAAATCGAGTCAGAAAATTATTCGCTTTATGATTTGCGTATTATAATTTTGAAAAGTTTTGTATCTTTATATAATACATAAGAAAAGTTTACAGTAAAGCATGTAGGAAAAGCACACTGAGAGAGAAGGTTAACAAATAAACATTATTGTTGTATCTCATTTCTACCAAAATAGCGAATCATCATACGCACTAACAATTCCGATAAACTGTTAGTGAAGGGTTTAATTCTTTTTAATATCAAACCCTTCATTAGTATGATTTCGAAAATACCAACTACTCATTCAACCAAGGAAAGGTCTCTAGTGTTGGCGCTCACTTTTTTATGATATTTGGTATAGTGATATAGCTTGTAAAGCTGAATCCAATGATACCTGGTTTTGGTGGCAGACGACTTATAGTTTTTGACATAATTAATATAAAAGTTGTTCATGCAAGGGTAAAAAGACGCGCTGCATTACGGCATGATGGTTCACGTAGGGCATCCCACCCTTTCCCACTCCTTAATAGTTTTAGTATTGTACTGGTGTAGTATCCTTTCGGTCGCGTTATTGATGCTTGACCATGCACCGATTCACATCGTTAATTTTGTATAATTGTTTTAATTTATTATTTTGTGCAACGGTTAATTCAGTTCATAAGCGGTATACTTCTCACTATCTTGACCACTTTCTTTTTTTCTTTTCTCTTCTACACAACATGAAGTAAACAAAATGAAAAATATAAGAAACGTTAGGGTTTTCCAATAACGCATACAACTTTTATAAGAAAACTATTCATAAAGTGAACGAACGAACATTGAACATTATTTTTTCATTAGGGAGGATTTAGTAGCAGTTGCGTATTTCTTATGGTCTTCGGCAACAGTCTGTAAAAACTATTATTTCTGAATTTCATCTCTTGAAAATGTTAAAATCCTGAATAAGTTTGACACCTCCTTCTATAACGTCATTCACGATAATTGTCTCCTCAAATTTTTCAAAAAATCATTTTGGTGCAGAATGTATCTCTTTAGTTCATTTGTTTTTCTTCCTCTTCTTCATCTTTGCTCTTTGCCTTAACTGACGTGGGAACGTTGTCATCGAACAAGAATAGAGCCGCAGTTTCGGGAACTACGTATTAACGATGGCTGGATAATTTTTTTGCAACCGCCTCATTGATTTCTGGATCAATAATTTGATAACTTATCAATTGACGCATGAATAGGAAATTATGGTGAAGTACTTTAATTACCTCCGATGACAGAAACCAGGCTCAAACGTACACTCGAGCAAGAAAAACGTATGTTCTTCTAAAAGAGTTCTTCGTCCAACAAGTGAAATTGATTTTGAAGCGGATATATCTTGAATACATAAATTGCCTTCGCCATTTACTTAGTTTGAATTACAGCTACTAGTATATGAAGCAATATCCTGTTTTTCGAAATGCCGCCAAGAAAGATAATTGTTAATTGCAACAATTCTCGGTAATCATTTCGTTGTCGTTTCCGTGTAGAATTGTGATGATCAAGAAATTCAAGAATGGTCAAGTTTAGCCCAGGTTTCTCTAAATATTTTGAAACACGCCGCATCTGGATCAGAAATTGCAACCAACAGTAAATCGAAAAAGTTCCTGAAAGCAAACTCAGAAAAGTGATGATGGGAAGGGTGGTACACCAGATTGCGGTTGAACGCTTTTTCTAGATTTTTACAAGCTCCATTTACTCGTTCTGTGGTGTTTGCTGCTGTATCAAAGGAAAGTACCTGAGTGTTGAGAGTTATACCGCATTTATGTAACGTTGGTATTTCAGAGACTCCCAATAATTGCTCTTTGTCTTGAAAAGTTACTGTTATTAACAGTATATCAACCGTTTTAACACTTGCAAGTGCTAAGAGCAGCTATTCATCCAAGTGTAACAGCAATTTTCAACAGGTGTTTAAATTATGTTAAATTTCTTTGTGTCTCGCTTCTCCAATTTTTTTAAGGCGTTGAAAAGAAGTTCGATTTATTACCAGGTTTTCAGTACGCGGAAGTGTTTGCAGTAGCCATTGTTAGGTACAAAGACTTTTCCTACCATCTACAAAGCCTGTCTTTGTGCGTTGCTCTAGAGACTCTTCCTTGCTCTTCCCTTCTCTGATTGAGCCCGCCACTTTGAATTCCGCCGAAACAGAAACTCTTTTCCATTAGCGTTTGAAACACCACATCTTTTTATATATTCTCTATATACTCTCCCCTCTCTCTCTCTCTCTCTCTCTCTCTCTCTCTCTCTCTCTCAGCTTCAAGTACGTATTTAAGTTGTTAGGCTGTACGAATCCCCGCATTGCTCAATGGATAAAAGCCGTGAGTTCGGAACTTAGACTCTGTGAAAACACAACCAAACACTTGTAAAAGTCTTTGTTTCATAATATACGTTTTATATTTGTGTATCGATACTTCGAGTTCGATTTATTTACAATCCATATCTTCTTTTCGATATCATTTGCTAGTATCGGATTCATCACGGACCATCTTTACCGCTCGCGGAGCACCAACTCAACAAGTTACGCGAGACCAACTAACAATCCTTATACCTATCCCCTCATAAATCCGAAGGGTGAAATAAACGTCGGCTCGTCCACGATTAACAAATCTTCCATCCCCAATCACCTTAACGAATCCCCGGTCCCGGTCACGCAAGTTATTGCCCTTTAGCCCTCGGCTCGTTAACAAAATGTAAATTCCATTCCAGATAATGTAAGTGAAAAATAATAATAATAATAGTGTCTGAAAAAATAACTTTCTGGCGAAAATTTCAAAATGTCATGGTTGATGCGGGTTGGTTGCACGCAGCTGTCTGATTGAACTAAAATTTTGCACATATCATTTTTTTGTTAATTGAAAAAATAGCGGGGTGAAAGTTAAACATTTAGAAAGTTGAAAAATAAGGGCCACGCTGGTATACACGTGTATACACAATATCCGTTCAAACCCGACAGAGGAATGCACGCACGGTGTGAATCGGTACACCGTTCGGGCGTCATCGTTCCCAGTGTCATGGGGCTAGAGCCAAATACGATGGAATAATGCGTAGTTACTTTACGTACTGGCGAGGAAAATTATAATGCGTGACGTCTGGTGACTGACTGAACTCTTTATTAGATGCGTATTTGTTCTAGGCATTTCGGATGGCCAGGCAGGATGCGGCTATCTGAAGGTGTCAATACATAAGTTTGCTCCACATCAGTAACGTGACCGGAAAAGTACCACACCAGTACAGTACTAGTAATATTAAGGATTAGAGAAAGGTAGGAGGTCCAATTCGGCCTACTTAAACCCTCGTGACGTAATCTGTCTTTCTAGGCTTTCATTAACAATCTTAACATTAATTATCGCAAAAACTATAAGCGGTCTGCCCTCAAAACCGAATGTCCACTCTGGGCCTTCTTCTTTTAAGTACAAAATCAATTCACACAAGGTATTCGAAAAAATAAACGTCTAAAATACAAACTTTCCTGCTTGGTAATATCGTTATTGACTTACAGTCGCTCACAAAATTATTGGAACACTACCCTATATATTCAAATAAATATACACTGAAGAGGAAAATCGTTTATGGTATATTAAAACGTTACCTATATTATTGGGAAAATATAAAAGAGTATTGAATTTTTATACCACTTAACCATTTATACATCTTATAAAATTAACTTAAAAAGCTATTGAAATAATTTTTTTTTATTTTTATTGCTAGTTTTCTGTATATATCATTTAACAATGTGTTTCAAAAAGTTTCACATTTTAAAAATGTATGATGGATGTCATTTTATATTTCTATCTTACACGATTTTATGATTTCTATTGTTACGAGCCGAGGGCCACTGCACACGTGGCCGGAGGTAAATGATTTGTGCGGAAATTTGGGAGGATTTCGTGGACTGGCCGGTGCCTATTGCATCACCGGGTCGCCACCTTTAAGGATGTGTTTCACGGACTTGCCGTTGCCTATTTCATCAACGGGTCGCCGCATAGGAGGAAATTGCGTGGACTGGCCGTTGCCTATTGCATCAACGGGTCGCCACCTTAGGTGTAGGGATGTTTCACGGACTGGCCGGTGCCTATTGCATCACCGGGTCGCCACCTAGGTGTAGAGGTAAAGGGTTCGTGGACTGGCCGGTGCCTATTGCATCACCGGGTCGCCACCTGGGGGATAGGTTCTGTTCACGGACTGGCCGGTGCCTATTGCATCACCGGGTCGCCGCCATTAGGAGGAAGTTCGTGGACTGGCCGGTGCCTATTTCATCACCGGGTCGCCACCTTTAGATAGGAAGTTGGGTTCGTGGACTGGCCGGTGCCTATTTCATCACCGGGTCGCCACCTCAGTTGGGTAATGGGGTTTTGGATTGACTCTAATTTGCCTCGTAACTTCAAAGAAATATTAATAGATACACCTCGAGCGGTAAAGGTGTATCTTTGTGAGATCGTTACCAACAACTGACTCGAACTGGGAGATGGAAGTGAAAATAACGTGTACACTGAGTTGAAAGTAAAACTAATATAATCTAACAACTTCAGTCTGTTACAAGTGCGTAAGTGTAGAGTATGATTCGCGATGGTCCTAAGACACGCTCCCTGGTTTTCGCACCAAGTCGGCGGGGGTTAACTATTGCTCGAAGGAGAACTGGGCTCCTTTGGGCAAGATTGGGTGTTCTATTTCTGGAATGAATGGGCCGTTGTTCCCCGCCGACGTTATTTAGCGTATGCCTTCGAGAAGAAAGGAAAAACGTCGGGAGAAAATCTCCGTACGTAACACTATCTTGTTTGTATGCGAACTTCACTTTGTGGGGATGGGACACGTGTAAACATAATTTTTTAATGCATCATTTTGAGTCGATTTACCCAGTGTTCAAAATTAAGTGATTGTTTGATCAGCAATTACATTCATACCACTATTCTATCTGCTATCGCGCGCCTTTGTGTTTGTAATGTTTGCATAGCGACCCTGCGGTTCTCTAGGTCACCAACTGCAACTTACCAATTTAGTTGTGCACATAATGCGATGTTGATCCAATCCGCGATCAGACCTTTCTGGAACCGACTTCGAGTTCCGTTTTCGTTTAGTCGCTCTCGCATGGTCACTGAGCACATTGTTTTCAATTTGCTCATTCCATTACGTGATTCTTCGCATTCATTGTTCGTTCTCTACCGTTAATCGTTAATCAGTCTACAGTTGATAACCAGTTCAAATACAGTTTACTTTGTTAACACTTTGCCATCCGCACGTCTCGTTTTCTTCGCTTGGCGCAGACTGTACTAATTCAGATTACAGTAATGGTTCGATATTTGTTGCAACTTTTCGATTCTACTCCTGTCGCAGTGCTATTGCTACGCCACTGTAATTTATCGATTTCTTCGCTACGCCGATGCTGAGGTTTGACAGTCGATGAATATGTGTGCTGCGGCACGCGCCGCGGCTCCTTTGACTCTAATTCCCGGAAGACAACTCATAATACTATAACAAAACTTGTTTAATTTTAAGATTTTAAAACTGAATTTCTTTTTAACATATTGCTGATAATTTTCTTATTAAAATGAGACTAAACATGACATAATTTTACCGTTTTCTTCAATAACCGTGACGTGTCACAAAGTTAAGATTTCTAAGAGAATTTCATAATAACATTTCGAAAAAGCGTACAGGCAGGATGTGCCGTCAACCGGGATAATCCGAAGGGTCATCCTGGTCGAGTACGCAACGGTACCGAAACCGTAGGAGGTTGACCTGGACGATTTCCCATAGCAAATTACCAATTTATTAATAATTAGCAATTAAACCATCTTTCTATGAATCTGCAAACCATCTTTTGCGTTATCGGTGCTGAGTTTAGAGGAGCTAGTATCTAAACAGCTTCTCACTGTTCAACCATCCTTACTCCAAGGCCCCTTCAAATTCCAGGATTGATGGAAAAACTACAGTAAATTGTTACGCCACACTTTCCGCCAAACGCGTAGAATTCTGAATGTCTCGAAATCGAAGCCATCTCAAAACCTACCGCGTCGAAGTCGGCGCGATCTCTGCAGTTCCTGTCGCGAATGCGAGTCCGATTGATTCACTTGCGGTCGCGACCTCGAAGCGATTTTCTATACTTACCGTCTCGAAATCGAGGAAATATTTGCACCTCTCGTCTCGAAATCGAGTCAATCTTTACATCTACTATCTCGAAATCGAAAATAATATCTATACTTTTCTCGAAATCGAAGCCATCTCAATACCTACCGCGTCGAAGTCGTCGCGATCTCTGCAGTTCCTGTCGCGAACGCGAGACGATTTGATTCACTTGCGGTCGCGACCGCGTTGCCGATGGCGTGTAGAGAAGTCTACACTTGCTGTCCCTCGAATTACATAATACCATATATAGCATTGTCTTTAATACTTCTTTTATAACTACGAATCGGTTTTTTTAATATTTTTTTTCGTAAATAAAATAAAATACTTGATTCGTATAATGAATAAATACGGTGTAAAATATGTCGTGTTTGGTATCATTTTAATTGGAAAAATCTGACCAATATATTAAACAAATTTTCATGTATAAAAAATTGGAAATAAGAAAGTTAAGTAATCGTTTTTATGCTAGCGTTACAATGTACGGTAGCTCACGAAAGTATTCGAACGCTTCCAATCTACATCGTTAACAAATAAAATACACTCGTTAGGTTTAAGTTTTCAAAATAAGATTGTAAATAAAGACACATAAGAGTCTTGAGAATGTGTAAGTGAAATTACAAAAAAATCTGACAGCACATACGGGATTCACAAGGCATTGAGTATAAACATACCGTTTTCGGATGTCACAAAAGTATTCGAAAGTACGAATAAATCTTGAATTGTTTGATGTTAATATCTGGTTGGTCCTCCTTTGGCATCAATAACGTGTCTTAACCGGCTTTCCATACTATATACAAGTTTTTCCGTTGTCTTTTTTTCAATAGAATTCCATATTTCTATTATTTTGGTTTTTAACACTTTCTTGGACGTTATGTCAAAATTCATAAGTCTTCTTGCAATTTCGGCCCATAAATGTTCTATAGGATTTATGTCAGGGCTTTGCGGAGGAGTTTGTAGTGTATGCGGGGTATTATATATGATCCATTCCTTTACAATCCCAGCTGTATGTTTAGGATCGTTGTCCTGTTGGAAGTAGAAATCATCCAATAGGTTCAATTTAATTGCACTTTGTTTCAAATTTTGTTTCAAAATATTCAGATATTTGTACTTATCTATAATTCCGTCAATAAAAACAAGATTTCCCGTTCCATTCGCCGCCATACACCCCCATACCATTACTGAGCCACCTCCGTGTTTCACAGTTGGAATCATATTCTGTATTTGCAATGCTGTGTTGCACTTTCGCCACACATAATGCTGTCCATCCGAACCGAAAATATTAAACTTACTTTCGTCCGAGAAAATAACTTTATTCCAAAATGAAATATCCTTATCAATATACATTTTTGCAAACGTTAGTCTTTTCTTTTTATTAATTTTACTGATATATGGCTTTTTTCGTGGTATTCTTCCATGGTTATCATTACTCCGCAGAACCCTACGACACAGTTCGGGATATACATCTTTCCCAAAATTATTTGCAACAATCCCCACAAATTTTGGTGCAGATGTGCTTGGATTTTTCTTAATTTCACGTATAATCATTTTCTGCCTTTCCAGGTTACAATGTAGTTTCGTTCGCCCCTAGTCTCGTTCCATCTCTCTCTTTTATGAGATGTCCCCAACTACAAAGGCGAGTCGCGAGGATCGATACCCATGTCTTCGGATTCAGTTCGTGACGACTTTCGACTACTTGGCGACATTAACTGAATCATTTGGCTTGTCGTCGACCGTTTTTGAGGTCATGACACTTTTCATAAGAACATGTCAATAGTCCCATCATTGTTTTTGCTAAAGGCCGTCTAGCGCCAGAATATATTTTGAATAAGGAAATATGTATATCCTGTATTGGAATCACATAGCATCCGAATCAGTATGCCATGTTTTATAATTTTCGACGGATTGCAAATTTTAAAATTTAATTCTAAGTTTTGATCTTGATTAAAATTTTCTTCAAACATTTTGGAAAAATAATCAGTTATGGGTTGCACCTTAAAAAGTCGGTCAGTATTATCAGTTTCATTATTGTTGTCGAAAAAATGTAAAAATGATAATATTTGTCGGAATCTGTCAGGGGGCATCATCTTACGAAATATTGGAGTTTCTATCAACGGATTCGTTGACCAATAATTATCCATCCTTGCTTTTTCTACAGTTCTCATAAGGGTAACAAGCCCAAACCATTTTCTAAATTCGACTGCCTTGAATACGAATAGTACTTATTCGTTTCGTTGCTAACATATTCAAATAAATTATTCCCAATGAATATTTCTACGATATCCTCGATGTTCTGTGTATTCAAATTCATTGTTGGTCCTCGGTAAATCAAAGTCTGACCACGGTACACTATCTTCTTCGTCAGATTCATCTGAATCAGTTAGCAACTGTAGCGATGGCCGAAATTTGCTTATAAGTATTTCACTATCGTCCGAAAATTCTGCTTCACTTTCATTTTTTGGATATGTAATGTCTTCTCGTCATTCAACAAATTCGATTGGAACGTTAAACAAATCGCCCGCGAATTCATTGTTAATAATCGTATCTTCGCGTCGCTGGCCATATTGGGCAGTACATACATTGTGCACGACACCAACATGGTGTCGCCGGACGGAATAGTGTTAAGTCTATGTTAGTCTATTTTTGACTATATCAACTGAAAATGCATTCCAATTTTACAAATTTCTCCAGATGCATTAACAGATTAAAGTATCAAACAATATTTACACGTGTCTTATATAGAACTGTCCTCACAGAGTGAATTAGGTCATACAAGTTGCAACAAAAAAATGCAATAAACAAATCATAAAATCGTGTAGGATGGTGAGTATATGTGCGAGTGCGTGAAGTACGAGTGGTGTCAATGAACGACGTATAGAATGAGATGTCTGCGACTGTACAAAAGGAACTTGTGCGTCAGAGTGTGTGTTTTCTTAGATTTAGATAAAAGTGCGGTGGTTGTCTTCAGAATGGAGAGTGTGTGAATGTGTGTGCGAGATTTTTCCAGATGAATACAGCAAGTATAAAGGATGTACTAAAATTATTGTACCGCCGGGAATTGAGGGGTTACAGAGGCCATTTCGAGTAACCCTTTCTTTAGCAAAAATGCAATCCGTGGTTTTGTTATCAGTTATTAACGAAAAACAGTAACCAATAAGAGGCGGATGCGCAAATTTTCAACATGCGGCTACGCGCACGAGCCAGCAGGCTGAAGCCAATCTCACTCCGGGATGTGACGGAAGGAGAGGGCTGCGCTCAGGCTTTGAGGCGCGTTTGAAGCAACGAACAACGATTTTAGAAATTTTCTATTCATTCCAAAAATTTCACAAATATTACTAATGAAAAACTCACCCATTCAGTTTTAAATGTTGTAATTCAGAACTTGTAATCCACGTATGTAAAACGGCATTATTGCACGATAGTAGCTCGCACGAAACACGCACTGTACGAAACCAACACTTACATTGGTTCAAACGGGTCGCCAGCACCAATCATTTCAGCCTCGGTGACAAAGTTACCAGAGATGCGACTACCGACTTTCGACGGAACTTACGAGAAATTGTCATCCTTCTATGACCTATTCTCGTCTATGATTGATCGGAACGACGATCTCACCCCTGTACAAAAATTACAATACTTTCGGCCAACGCTTACCGGCAAGGCTGGCGCTTGCATCAGATCTTTGCAGACCACCGAGACGAACTATCTTAATGCAATTGAGACTTTACGAGAGAAATTTAACTGTCCCCGCAAAACCCTTCTACAACATTGCGATGTCTTTAGAGATACACCGAAGCTCGCAAAAGACATTCCAGAAGCAATAGGTGATTTGTTAGACACTTTAAATTAACATTTACGGGCATTGAAGAACCTAGGGAACCTATAGATACCTGGACCTCTTTCTTAGTTTTCACGATTTGCAATCAATGGCATCACACCCTCCTTTACCAACCAGACGATAAAAAACCTCGGAAACCCTCACCTTCCGCTACACCGTCCGCATACGCATCCGCAACAAGCATTGTGCTCAGACAAGACGATGCCGATATCGAGCCCTCACCGTACACGTCATGAATACCAACGCATCGTATACTACAAAAAGGCAAAAGAATTCACAACACGTTTATCGTGAACTCTCAAACGAATGAACTCCTAGTAACCGCAAGGGTAAACGCAATGAACAAGTCGCATAAACCAATTCCATGCCGCGCTTTAATCGACGACACATGCTCAACTACAAACTTTATGACGTAAACTCCGGCGAAGAAACTCTCTCTACCATAGAAACGCTGTTCGATTCCCATCGGTACTCTCAATGCACTTACTACCATGATAAAATATACCGCCAAGACAACGATTCAGTAGAGACTCAATAATTATCACAGAACTCTGACCTTTCTAATCGTCCCTAGTATTACCACTTCAATACCAGACGATACGATCGACCGCACAAGAAACATTGAACTCGCAGATCCGACGTTCTATCTTCCAGCACCAATCGACATGCTCTTAGGCGCCGGCACAGCATTATCCATCCTAAGCGTAGGCCAAATCAATCTTTCCCAACTCAATGACCTAGACCTTTATCTTCACAAAACAATGCTGGGTTGGTTAATCGGGGGAGCACACCCACGTGGCGCTCTAAGAAGTTTGAAAATTTGGTGTAGCGGTGAGCGGGAAAAAGAGAGGGAGAAGTATTTCCTTTTAGCGAGTCCTGTCTTCGACAGGGATAAGGGTAATTTTTTTTTTTTTTAAAGTTTGTGTGTGTTGAGGCTTAGAGTTGGGGCCGTTCCTTAGAGCTATGGCCCTTTTACCGGTCTTTAGGAAGTTTGTGTGGGATTACGTGCATGAGAGGTGTATGTTACGTGAGTGGCATTAAGGTAGGTGTGGAGAAAAAATGTTCAAAGAAAACCCCTAGGATGGAGGTTAGCCAGTCTTGTGGTGGCTAGCGGATGTTGGGCAGAAGAAGGAGGATGCACGTTAAAGAGATTCTGTGGTTTGTTGAGATGGGGGTGGGGGTGGGGGTGAGTACGTGTGGTGGGGTGACTTATATTAGATTTGTGGTATCTAGAGGGAATTTAGTCTTGATTTTATAGGGAATTCTGTTACGGTCGTATAGTCCGGTGTCTCGAATGAGTCGGTTGGTATGATTGGCGACTGAGTAGCATGAATGAAATTATGTAGTTGGGGAATGTATGGGAGGATGTTCTCCATACTGGTCTCTATGTGAAGTTGGTTGGTACGGTAACGTGGAGGTTTACCGGTGACTATTTTGAGTAGCTTATTTTGGAGAGTTTGGAGTTTTTGGAATGTGGACGTTGGGGCGGTGCACCATATGTGTGATCCGTAGGTGAGTACTGGTCTGAGGCAGACTTTGTAAAGTGTGACTCTGAGATGTTGTTTTATTTTTGATCCATGTGAGATGAGTGAGTGGATGGAGCCAGCCGCCTTTTTGGTTTTTGCTATTCTGTCCATGACTGCGGGGGTCCAGCTGAGTTTATGATCGAAGACGACCCCGAGGTATGTGATTTGCTGTGACCAAGTTATAGGGTGTCCGTCGACTGTAATTGGGATGCTGATTGGTAGGGATCCTTTCCTTGGGAAGCAGATGGCTTTTGTTTTTTGAGGATTGAGTTTCAGTTTCCAGTTTGCAAAGAAAATTGCTACTGTGTTGACATATTTTTGAATTCTAGCGTGGAGGGCCTGGGGAGACCACGAGGATGAGATGAGGGTGGTGTCGTCAGCTGGCAGCCTTCTACAGTCGGGACGTCGTTTATGAAGATATTGAAAAGGAGAGGGCCCAGTATGGAATCTTGTGGAACTCCAGCGGTTATTGGTAGGAGATCCGAGGAGGTGCCAGCAAGGGAGACGAAGATATGCCTGTTTTGGAGATAAGAGTGAATGAGTCGGGTGAGAGTTATGGGCAGGCCTAGTCTATGGATTTTGTAGAATAGGGCCTGCATCCAGACAGTGTCGAACGCTTTGGTAAGATCAAAGAGAATCATGGCTGAAGAGCGGTTGGTGTTATGTTCGTGGGTGAGGATCTGTGCAATTCTGACAAGCTGATGTGTAGTGGAGTGTTTGGCTCTGATGTCGAATTGTTGATTGATAAGTGTCTTAGAAGTTTTAATGAAGTCAGAGAGCCAGAGGTGAATACATTTTTCAAATGTTTTGCCTATTACAGGGAGAAGACTAATGGGTCGATAGTTTTCAGCTGATTTGTGGTCCTTGCCGGGTTTAGGTATAGGAACTATTCTGGCTATTTTCCATTTGTTGGGAAAGTATTGGAATTTGATTGAGTGATTGAATATGTAGTAGAGCTGGAGGGCTATTCTGGGAGAGGCATTCTTGAGCATGGGTGGCGTGATGTAGTCGCAGCCTGGGGTTTTGTTACTACGTTGGGTTTTTATGGCTTTGCGGACTAAGAGTAGTGGAATGTGAAAATTAGAGGTGGGGGCTGGATCGGAAGGGGTGTCAGAGTAGAGAACTTTGAATGTGAAGTGGGCGATTTTGGTCTCGGAGGTTGAGGGGGTGTTTGAAGCGTTATTATGTATTTTTTGGAATGTCCTACAGAGGGGGTTTGCCTTGCCGAGGTCAGAGGTAAGGGTTTCCTTTTTGTGAGAAAGAGGTGGGATAAAGAATTTTTTCCCTGTGAGGGTTCTGTGGTTTGCCCAGAACGTGGGATCTGGCTTGGTTTGTTTTCTGATTTTTTTATCCCAGGCATTGCTCCTTATTCTTGCAATTCTGGAGGTAATTTGAGCGGAGAGTAGTTTGACGAGGTCTTTGTGATAGGAGAGTCCATGCCTCTGCCATAATTTCCTAGTGTTGTGTCTGGTTTTGATGAGGTTTTTCAGGAAGGGGTCTGTTGAGGTGTCAATATGGTATCTATGGGGGGTGAGGGGAGGATCTATTGTGGCTTTTCTGGTGCAGGCAAGGAGATAAGCCTGTAGATTGGTGATGGTCGAGTCTATGTGTGCTATTGAGTGGAATGAGGTGGCGAGTTTGAAGTTATTAGTGTAATTGTTGTAGGCTGTCCAGTCAATGTTAGGAATCATGTGTGGTGGAGGGAGAGTGCAGGGGGTGGTTGTTAGTAGGACTGGTCTGTGTCGAGTTGTGAAGACAGGGATAAGGGTAAGGACGGTTTCGGTGTATTTATAGGAATACGGATGGTCTTACGTAGTTGCGGGAAAGGAATCCATCTGCTGGCAAATGGCGGAGATAGTCGCCACATCGTTATCTTATAAATGATTCTTTTAACTTTTGTAGTTCTTCTATGCTATCAATTAGAAACAAAATTTTTAACTTGAAAGTAGACAATTTTTGTTCTGAATTTTCCGTATGAAGTATTGAAACTTTACTGGATTAAGGTATGCAATAAATATTGCTGGTCAATTATAAACTTTAATTGCCTTTCTATGGTACTTATTAAATTTGTATTACGTTTTGGAGTAGGCTGATTTTTATTTTCTGAAAATTTAGTACATACAGTTACTCACACACTATACTGGTGTGTAGTATATATGAAAAGAGATCGTATTTCTTACTAGTCATTTCTATATATTTCCATTAAATATTCATTATTACAATACACTAGTTCTAGGTACACAATAGTTTCATTTTTTTTTTTTTTGTAGAACACGCACAATTCAAGCCTTGAAGAAATTTCTAAAACTGAAGAGAAGTATATTCATTAAACATCCGAAATGTAAGCCCTAAGGACATGTATAAAAATTAAGATACAGAAGTTGCCAGTACAAGCAAAATTGAAGTTCTGAGAATCTTCTAAGACGTACACATATATCTAGAACGTAAGCTTAAGAAACGAATGTTCTTAGGACACGCAAAGTTTAGGACCTGGAAACATTTGCAGGATTTTTTAAGAGGATATATTCAGAAAATTGGAACTTTAAGTCGTAAGAACATTCTAGGAATGTTTAAAATGGACGTTGAATATTGGAACGTAAAAAGGCAACACAATTGATCACATCCGTTTTTACATTATGACTTTTGTTGTAATATTCTACAGAAAGAAGTGCTTCTGCACTACAATAGTTTTAAATAGCCTTTTTACATGAGAACACACATATCAAATATATGCATATTATCTGTTTTTATACAAGAAGTTTCAGCTGAAACACAAATTGGATAGCTTCAAAATGAGAAAATTCGGAGCGACTCATTGCATATGCGCATTCTTGCGTGAAAGGGCTCTAAACAAATCATTCTTTGTTGGACCTATTCTAGAGCAACATTATTTTTATTTATAGTACTATCATTTGGAGGAATATTGATGTCAGTTTCATTACTATTGATTCCTACATTATTGCAATCGCAACTTCAGATTCGTTATTTAAATATGTTTGGATTCTTCTATTCTGAGGTTAATCGGAATTCTAGTCTGATCACTTATCAATTCCTAATTGTAATCTGGATGGGACTATTCACGGTAACTTGTACCGAATCATCGCTTGCTGTTATTGCCTCTTATTTGTGTGGATTATTGGAGATCACAAGGTATGTTTCAAATAATTTGTTTTATACGTTCATACTAATTCAAATCATTTCGTTCATACAAACTTGTGACACTCTGTAACCCGTCTCTAACAGTTGTCTGTGTCAAATTATCTTCAGATTGCATTACTGGCAATGTACTCTTATATGACTAGTTTGTTGCTATTATACTAATACCGATATTGTAGTTGTATTATCAACTGCGTTTGTAGTCATAGTAATACACTCGTAAATAAGTTCATTCACCTTCTTCGGGCCAAATTGTGACCTATGTAGTTTACTAATTACCAGAGCATTAAACTGTAACGAGATATCAAATTGAATACTCCTTTTAGAGTATTCTATTATTAATCTAAGTACTGAGTATTCTATATATTAATCTAAGTGCCAATATTAAGAAAGCCTTCTTACAGTTAGAAAATATTCTGGGTGTCAACGATGATAGTGTAATATGAAATATTACTGAAAGGAACTGTTTCTTTAGAAGATAATGTATGTGCTATATATTCACATGAATGTCAAATATCATTTATTTATTAATAATTTACTTGGAACATTCCTGCTATCGTCAAATCATGCAATTAATTTTCTGTACAAGTTATTTAGGGATATAGAGATTCGTGATAAAGGAACCATTGTAAATAACAGACAACAACACGAAGTTCAAGATTATATAAACGTTTTAATGTTTAGTAGCGAGAAACTTACTTATAAATAGCAGTTAAATAATTAGAAATATATTACTTAAAACGATCATATTAACAGTACGCATATATTTCCATTGCTCTAGTTACCGAATACGAACAGCTGTCGATGAGATGGCGAATTCAGTGACAGTTACATCGAATATAATAAATATACAATCAGCTATGGATTCGCACCAGCGTGCTAGTGAGTTAGTATCTTCATTCAGATATTAGAGCAATATAATCGACATATATTTTACTATACATTTATTCTATCTTCTCTTACGTTTTATCTTTCCATCATGAATATACTGAAACATTATGAATTTGCAAATGAAGAATCAACGCAAATATTACAAAGGATTTTGCAATACCTTATTTAGTGGCGATTGTAACAGTTATCGTCTCATTTGCTGTAAATACATATCGCGTAAGCAT
Organism: Augochlora pura; assembly: GCF_028453695.1. Lineage (NCBI taxonomy): Eukaryota > Metazoa > Arthropoda > Insecta > Hymenoptera > Halictidae > Augochlora > Augochlora pura. The sequence goes on from NC_135781.1 coordinate 21,597,611, forward strand.
TGTTAAAAGTGTGTAGGAAGAAATAGGTCAAATATCATAGTTCCGACATTTCTATACCTCCATTGGTGGAAATATAATATGATTGCTTTTGATACTAACAGCTATTCCTGGCGCTTGAAGATTTGAGTGACGTGGAAAACATTTTACTTTGTCTACAAATTGTCATGGTACATTTATTCATCATATATTTAAACAATTATAACGGTCAAAAACTGATCACTTCTAGTATTGGACTGTTCAATGATATGTAAGTTCATTCTCTTGTATAAATGTAATTTTTATCAATGATAATTCTGCAAATAAAGTCGATATAATGATAATGGTAAAGTGACGCACATTTTTAACGCACACTATGTTAAAAAATTATATCATTAAGAGTTGAAAAACACGCGTTGAATAATAATGAAATACGATGTTATTCAATACAATAGATACGATTCATTGTGGTACTATATACCACCAAAGTCGCAGAAAATATTACTATTCGTATTGATGAGAAGTAGTTATGCATTGCAAATTAGTTGTGCTGGTTTATTCATTGCGTCTCACCAAGGATTTGCTATGGTAATTAATAGTTTTTTTATCATATCAACTGCGATGTCTAGATTCCCAAATTCAATAAACATCTGTTACAGATGATGAGCACATCTTTTTCGTATTTTACGGCAATCGCGTCGGTTTAGTAACAAACTTAGAAATGCTGGACGACAATGCTGATCACTGTTTAGAAGAGGAAGTATGTATATTGCACGTACAAAATTAAGTGTATAGTATTTTTTCAGAATTTTTTTTCTGCATTGCTCACCTAAAACATGTTTATGTGTGTACTGTATGTATATGTGTTGTCATACTCTGTTTCTTTCAAGCCTCCGGGTGTTGAGCCCGTGCAATACGCAGCTGTGAATTTTTGTAGACGCAGAGTTCACTCCATCTGGAATAAAAAACTACTTCGAAAGTCTGATGCTACAGAAGATACCACCAGTGTTGTGCGAGACAGAGTTAGGGTGGGAACGGGAATGATTTTCGGGATCGGGGCGGAATCTTAAAATATAAGACAGTTTCGAAAATGTGCAGGATCTCTCAAAACACTTCTGGAATTTTTGAATATTCTTAGAAAACCCTAAAATTTCAAAATCCCGTACCAACCCGATGTACGTTTCCCCACTCCGTCCCAAACATCGGAAATTTTCAGGATTCCGCACACCACTAGATATTACGACAATCGTTTGTTTCATGCGTCAGACAGCTAATAGGTGTCACACATCTAACTAGAAACACGAAAGCGAAGTTTAGCGAAACGGTTCTTCGAACACACGTGAAGGTAGAAGAGCACGAACAACGGTTCATACGTAGGAGGGAACAGGGAATATTCCAGTGGCGGGGTAATAGTAGGTCGAATTATCAAATTGTACCGACTTGGCAATAAAATTTTTAATAAAGAAAATGATTAAATAACATAAGTGATATCTACTGATAATTTCATAATGAGTTTATTGATGTAGCAACTGCTTGGTTTATTACATATTATACAGAGTGTCATTTTTGAAAGTTTTCCGACATCCTGAGTCGTCTGTTTTTAGCAATCCCCACTCAAGAAATATAATACACGATTATTTCATGCAACGTTCATGGGACAAAATATCGCCAATGGCGATTTTATGAAATCTTTTCAGAGCTGGTTACAGCCCTTAACGCTAAGGTAGATAATTACTGTTGCACACGAGATAGCCACCGAGACCTCGCAAGCACTATGTTCATAGTTTGTCGAGACGGCTTAATTCTCCATCCGAGCAATCGCATGGAACCGCAAGAGATCGAGCCTCACGCTGGTGATCCCGCCTCCTCGTGGCCCCCGCTGGTAACGTTGCGCCTCCAACAAACCGCGAGAAGATGGATACGAGATCATTGAACGTTCACGAAAAATTTCAAAACAACATCGGCTGGTCGTCACTGATTATAGCCCGTTACGTACGGAGATTTTCTCCCGACGTTTCCCTTTCCTTCTTGAGGGCATACGCTAGATAACGTCGGCGGTGAATACGGTCATTTCTTCCAAAATTAGAATATTTAATCAAACGTATAGGCGCGAGTTCAAGAAGGGTCATTCTCGGTACCATCCGCGGTATGATCTGGTCAAGTAGGCCCAGTCCCCGCTATCAAATTTCCTAGTTCAGCCGCATATAAAAGAGCCAAGATTTTTCTCCTCATTGGGCAGTTTCAACACTCGCTGTCAAGCGTTCAAGCGTGACAGTCGGTTCGCAGTATGTATTCTGTTACGATTTGTACTCTACTTTTCGGTGTTTCAATTTAATTTTTACTCTTTAACCTTTTACTTTCTATTTCTTACTTTTATTCTTTTTATTCTAAATTTATTGCGTCGTGTCGTCGAATCGTTTAGCCGTCCTTCTAACTGTGTTTTTCTGTATCGTCTGTTATGGTGCTTCGTCCTATTAATGTTCCGGTTAAGGCCTCTCCTTGAACAGTGCGGAAAATTCAAAAATTCATAATCCTGGAGTCCACTACCAAACAGTCAACCAGGAAAAGAAATTCTACCCAAAGGAGATCTCCAAGCTTGGAGGCCATCGAGCACTTTCTGGGATCACCTACGTTTAAGGGCCCTGGTAGCCCCCCCCCCCCCCGAGGATTTTTCCCATCCTCCGGCTGCCGGCACTGATGAGGAGGTAGACACTGAAGGTAGCTCAATCAGCACGGTGAGTACACCATGCTTGTCCACTGAGCTCAATTTAAATTTTCCGGTCAGGATGAGCATGCCGGACCTCGGCCCAGCTACCTTGACACCAGAAGACTCACCGCCATGGTTCTGCTCGATCTGGCCAAGGCCTTTGATTCGGCGCAGCATGATGCACTCCTCTTCAAGCTGCACAGCTACGGCTTCCATTCCCATATCATACGCCTAATACAATCTTACCTACATAAGCGTCAGTTCTTCGTCAACCTTAATGGGTCTCATTCTGAGATGCATCCCATACCTTCTCATCATACCTTCTCATCCAAGCTGCACCATAGTCCTATTTGCCGATGACACTGCTCTCATATCCTCCTCATGGCAACTTTGTACTCTCATGGCTAGAATGCAGGCGTACCTTAATATCATTGTCCAATACTTTCTCTCTTGGAAGCTCTAGTTAAATCCAACCAAAACACAAGCAATATTATTCACCCACAGAGTAGGATGTCCTTACACCAAACTTCCTCCACTGCACATTAACCAATCACCTATCCAGTGGTCTGACTCGGTCGAAGGCATCTTTTGCCATTCACCACATCCTTTGGCCTAAATCACACCTCCCACAAAGCCTAAGAATTACTCTCTATAAAGTCTGTCTCCGCCCAAAACTACTGTATGGAGCAGCCGTATGGTGGTCGGCTTATCCAAGTTCACAAGCGTTATTTCAAAAGCTAAAAGCTACCCAGAATAAAATACTTAAAATTATCACTGGTTGCGGAGCAAGGTTTCCTACCAGCGAACTGGTTCAGGCTTGTTTGCGTGAATTCATTGTTGTGGAGATTTTTTGTGGGTTAATTTGTCGGAGTTTTTTTGTGAGAACTAAAGTCCCAAGCAAACTCAACTACTTGGCCTATTTTACGTTGCCCTGGTAATGTTTTTTATTGGGATTTCTATATTCATTTTCAAGAAGCTGTGTCTTTTTTTCCAAAAATGGTAAAACAATGGCGCTTAGCAGGTTTTAAAGGGTAAAGTCTCTACTTTAATATGTACTAACTGATTTTTACTGTCAAAATTTGTATAAAATGTAAAAAATACGTATGTGGAAAATGTGCAATACAAAATGCTGTAATTTGTAAAAAATGTGATGAAAGGTAAATAAAACTTTCT
>NC_135781.1:21601566-21760061 GCF_028453695.1 Augochlora pura
GATAGAGAATCAAGCAATTTTAATAGCAATTGACAATTTTTAATTTTATATTTTTACTAGAATAATATATCTATGAGGCACCAATTAGAAACCAATGTATGGGTTGTATTAAAATGATACAGAAAAAATACCGAAAACCGTATGTCTATTTCGATATGGTATATTTCAGACGGAGAATTTAAAAGTTACGGTCGATCACGCGGATGCAATGGTCCGATTATATTCATAATGTGAATAAATAAAAAACGAGTAATATCATGAAGCGATATGTACGTACGTGCGTTCCTGCTTCGTGGCGTCGCGTCGGTCAGAATCACTCGAAAGAATGACATTCGACCCAGGGCTCGCAAGCCACTTGAATTTCAGATGTTTTCCCCACCTCAGAGGTTTTCTTTCCTTCTTTCCTTCGTGTGAATTAAGAAAGAATATGTATACTTTATCCATTGAATTTGTTTCCTGATAATTGAACATTTTCGCATATCATTTTATTAATAATGTCGATAGTTCAACATGTTTGCAGCATCGGTGTGTCACTCTTTTGAATTGCGGATATTTCATGACTACCACAGCTTATGTATATTTTGTTTACCACTACATGATCTTATCATTGCTGTAGGAATAACAACCGCTTAAGGCATATGTACAGATCGGGTCTTCCGTCTATTGAGAATGCCTCAAGCAAGACATCTCGTGTTATCGATTCACATTGGACTATGTCAATTAATATAATGAAATCGCAAAATACAATGAACAACGATAATCCAATCATTATGTATATAAAAGAATTTGTTAACAACGATCATGTTTCTTATTACGCCAACGTATGTATGTAATGTTTGTTACATTGCACGAATATGCGGAGTGCACTTCTTCAACTTGATTGCAATGACCAATTAAAAATTTTAGCAGATGATTATATGAATAAGAAAAGTACCTCACTGAGTTCTTATGCAGTACGTGAACTAGTAGGCGGTACATTCATACAAAATGTTCAACAGGACGCATCAGAATTTCTGCTCACATTAAACCAACACGTGCATGAGTTAAAATTGATAACGGAACATTAATTATCTCGTACTATCCGTTGTACAACTTGCAACCATACGATAGTTACACATGAAAAAAGTTATATTTTATCTGTGTCAATACCGACGATAAATACGACGAAAAGCATGAACCTCGAAGAAATGGTATCGGCAACATTTTCAAAATGGCATGCTTTCGATAGTCCATGCGAGCATTGTGGAAGTAGCAGGATACATAAAGCTGACATAACATCTGCTAGTCAGCTCGTAATAATTCATATAAAGATATTTTCCGTTCAGAATCAGATGGTTTCAAAAATTAATAACGCGAACATCAAGGCTGTTCCTAATACGATATTGCACATAGCGTTGAAGTCGTACAAAGTTATTAGTGCCATTCTGCATCATGGCGAATCTATTAATAAAGGGCATTACACCTGCCTCCTAAGACAAAAGAATTCTAAATGGATACATGCCGATGATTGTAACATTCGTCTGACACGTTGGCCACGATGTGCCAAAGACGCTTATATGTTTATCTTAGATAATATATCGCAATAGACTATCATCTTAGAATCATCTGTCTTAGAAAATATATCGCAATCGCAATATACTATCATAAAACATATCATGATATGAAAAAGACAAGTACTGCAGCAACACAATAACAATAGCAAAAAGAAGTGAAATCCCAATAAAAAACATTACCAGGGCAACGTAAAATAGGCCAAGTAGTTGAGATTGCTTGGGACTTTGGTTCTCACAAAAGAACTCCGACAAATTAACCCACAAAAAGTCTCCGCAACAATGAATTCACGCAAACAAGCATACAGAAGATATCAACGTAAAACAATTGGTCACCCAAAGGAGCATTCTGTATGCTTGTTTGCGTGAATTCATTGTTGTGGAGACTTTTTGTGGGTTAATTTGTCGGAGTTTTTTTGTGAGAACCAAAGTCCCAAGCAATCTCAACTACTTGGCCTATTTTACGTTGCCCTGGTAATGTTTTTTATTGGGATAAGATACTATCACGACTCGTGTACTCAATTTTTCTCAGATTTTTTGCTCGTCTGCAACATTGGAAATAATGTAAGACAACGCATATAGAGTTTAACGACAGTATAAAAATTATCTTTAAAGTTAAACGTGATTCTAAAATCGTGTGTATGATGAGTCACAATGTCTTTAAATTTAGTTACATATGCAATAATGTTGGCGTAGCGAATATATAAGCAACATCGGAGAAACATTCATGCATGTTAAACGAAACGTTGAATCGTATATGGATAAACATGTCTAAAGTAGTTCGCTCCGCTTTCTTCCCTACTTTCGTCCTCTTAATTTTAGGATCTTTTTGGATGGCAACGGCAGAAGTAAGTCGATCAAATATTATTGTTAATTCAAATATATCTATAATAATATTACGGATTTTTATAGGCGGTCGAATGCAATTGTCAAGCACCTATAGGTTGGCGATGTCGGGTATAATTATATTGAATTATTTAATACACAGACTGTCCCAAAATTTTCTCGTTATACCCAGAATTTCCTCTATTAAAAAGAAATAATATTTGAGGTGATTTAAAGTTAGTTTTTCCTGAGCGACAATGTTGTCCGCAATTTCATTAACGAGTTATTTCGAAGCATACAGATCAACCAGACAGCAACCACAGTGGTTGAATTTGTCTCTGAAACGATTCGTGACGCATATTGCCCACGTGGTTGGGGTGTCGCGTCCGCTGTACACATACTGTGAGGTTTGCTCTTATTGTTATGGGAAAAATTTCTAAAAATGTTATATGAAAACAGCCAGGTGCAACGAGAGTTTTGGCTTGCCCTGTATCATAACTCATATGTTATGAATACTGATCTTAATGTTTTTTTTATTTTATTTTCAGCGACTATGTCAAGGTTAAGGAATTGAAGATACATCACACGATGATAGCATATCGATGAGAATTAGAATATGCATTAAAATTGTTTAACATGTAATAGGTTCGACCTGTCACATGTAAAAATAAAAAATTCACATAACAAAGAGTATACATATTGATTTATCGAACCAAACAAGAATGTTCCGTCCTACAACGGAATTATGCCCTTCGATTAGTTTATTTCCCTTCTTCAAATTCCGGGTTTTCCAATTTAGAAGGCTATTACTTTAGTGCCCTTTTTACATCGCGAAATGACATTAAGAAATCGCTTTATTAGTACAGCCGATCATAAAGTGATTTCTTCAAAATTGTTTCTAGTCGTCCATCGATTATACGAATTTCTATTCCTAATGAAACCTTCTAGTACTCTCTTGTCTGTTTTACTATCTAATGTTTAAACAGAACTAACTAACACAGCTCAAGATTAAGCGAAACTTTCGAAGCACAAATATTAGATAATCTTCATGCAGATGTGTTAGACGTGATAGCAGGAAAGTTTGAAATTCTTGAATAAGCTGACAAGGGTTATGACTTACCTGAGGTTCTTCAGATAATCATTACGCGTGGAACTTGACGATTGATTTTGTACGCGTGGCTACGAGACGTCTTAAAGGAGCGAAATACTACGCTTCTTCGAGACGGTACAAAAGGAGAACATTCCATCGAAAATCTTCACAACTCGGAATTATCTATGATTAATTAAGATGTCAGTGTTTGGTGATGTTGTTGCGAAAATTAATTTCATTTTAACCATACAATTCATACTCGAGGACCCTCCGATCGCATCCCTTACTCGATATGGTCATTGGCCTGTGATCAGCCGAACATTGTACCGGGTCAGTGTATCGTCATCGCGAATCATGATCGACATTTCCGAGCAATAAATGTACTCTAAATTAAATAAGTGAGTTTTATTTTATATTTATTACTTTATATTTACAACTTTATATAAATGATATTCTTTACAATTCTTGTACAAATTTGCCAAGTTCACGCTCTGTGACTTGTTCATTGGTTCGAACACTTGCTGAAACCGTCGCCACAAAGCATGGTTTAGCTCGCTGACAGGACTTCATTGCAGCACGTTGAAAAATCGCGCACCCGTCTCTCATTGGCTACTATTTTTCAGTAATAACCCGTAAATAAAGCCGCGGATTGCATTTTCGATAAGGAAAAAGTTACTCCAAATGATCTCAGGAATCTCTCATTTCCCGGAGTTACAATAATTTTGATACACCCTGTATACAATTCTTTGTACGAAGGTAGTATACATATTTACACATAGATATTGTATAGGGTATATTATCACTGGGTGACTTGATGCTATATTTGATAAAATAAAATTTATTTGTTGTGAAAACATTGAAGTTTTGTTGCACATTCCTACATACAGTGTCATTTGCTTTCTGGATCTGTGTCATTCATGAGATTATCGAATCCTAAACTAAATCTATGCGACGTGTCTATTGATTTTTTCGGTATTCCCAACTTATCACCGACGATTAATCTTTGATTAAGTGGCACATAAGATTCATTTATATTCGCGAATTCATCGACAGACTGGTCGTAAGTTGTAGTACTTTCGCGATACTTGTTAGATTCTGGTTCACTGTTAATTTCTTTATAAATTTTATAATAGTTTCCGGTATTGTCCATGTTGAAATTTAATTCGCTTATAGACGTTTCATTAAATTGAAACACTTTTTTCTGGTTGCATATGTTATCAATGATTTCTGTCATATTTAAATCGTGATCATCGTTATCGCTGACAAAATCATCTGGCGAAAGTTCATTGAACATTTTGTCCAGGGTACAATTTAATTTGGGATTTACATTCTCTAATCGTAAAACCTTATCAAACTGAGGGCCCCGTTTCGCTTGATTACCACTATGTCGTGTTGCCTGTTGCTTCTCTCCTCTTTTACACCTCTTCGGAGTGATGCTTAATCGATCAAGTGATCGCTCTAATGCCAAGACAGGATTTTTCAAAATAAATTCATCGATCTTTCTATTATCATCAACATTTACGGTATCCTTGATGCCTTTCTTCCGGCCCTTTCCCTTTCTATTTTTCTCTATGTTCTCGTTATTCGCGTTGTTTGACTTCTTCTTAGTTGGTCTCTTTTTCGCTTTCAGATTTCTCGCGTTTTCAAATGTTTCGACCAATTCCGGATAACAATTCGACACCATTGCCTGCGGTTCGATGGTAGTCAACTCCGCAAGGGGATCGACATTTTCATCGTCGTGTTCTTCGTACAGCGCCAAACATTCTCTCAATCTTTCAACAATGCTGTGATCATTCTGCCAAATGACTTCGTAACTCGCAACAGATCTTATATTTCGAATTTTCTTTATCGCTTCAGGTAGGAATAGATTGGGTATCGACAATCGATCGTCGGGTGAAATATTTGATAAATGCAACAATTGCCAACGGGTCACCAAGGGAAACAATTTTTCAAACGTGTATTGTGGCTCCCAGGTTAAATGTTTTTCCATAAACACCTAATTGCACAGACAGTTGTCAGTTCAATTAATATACTTATACTATTGCAGTTTTCTAAAAGTAAACTTACTATCAATTCACTCATGTTCGGTTGTTTCCACTGAAGATCCACTTTCGTGGGTACCGAGTCCTTCCTAATCAAGAATTCATCTAACAATGCCTGATCAGGAAAATTCTCTACGAGAAGAGCTTTCTTTCGTAAATTAATTTCGTTCAATATTAGCGCTCTCGTTTCTCTGAAAAAAGAATACATAGAAGTAAATATTATACTTACCTTGATCCACACGTGCGACATAAAGAGCTTACTTATAAGAGTCATTGCACTTTACAATAGTTCCGCAATCTACGCAACCTGATTTCGTATGCTTTTGTACTTTACCGCTGTGACCGCAGGATGTGCACAGATTTGGATTTTGTAGTTCTGCTTCTCTTCTATCTAAATCATCGTCTGTTCTCCAGCTTTTTAATCTGCAAAGATAATATTTGTTAAGTAACTTTATATTAAATAAATTAATTATATTCATTAAACTGTATCGTACATATTTATTCAGTATCTTTGTATACCTTTTAAGTACATCCTCGTCATTAATATTTTTAAACAGTTTCATAGCAGCTTCTTTGCCAACACCACTTAATCCATCGTTATAATCGCATCCACATAATAAAGCTAGTGCTATCATTTTATTCCTTCCCAAATCCAGCAATTGTTCTATCTTTTCTATGTTATACTCATCTACTGCACCACCAGTACCACCTCTATTTCCTTGAGCACTTGTGCAGAAGTTTCTATACACAATTTTTGCTCCGTACAAAAAGCAATCGCTGTCCTGACTTATGCATCCATCAACAAGCTGAAAAATAAAGGTTGCGATTTATTATAATACATCAATGACTTAAAAATCTATATTTTAAATGTATGTAAACATAGGCTATAAGAAAATTGTGATTTCTATATAAACATTTTAGAATGTTTACACAAGCAATGTAATACCCATACGTTAACTAATACAATCTAATTCATTGTAAATAATTCATTATTCCTCACATTATACAAAGTTTTAGATGGAATAAATACATGAAAATCCTAAGTTATAATTTCCTGTGTGCATGTGAATATGCATAGTCAAATTCAACTTGAAGCATACTTTTCTGTTCTATAAGCAAAAATTTATACATACTCCATCTTGATTCAGGTAAGCACACATCGCTTCAGCTTCTCCATCCCCTTGTACGCAAGCCAAGCCCATATGCATGAGCATTTCTTTGCACTCTTTGAGTATTCTATTGAATTGCGATCTCCCTCCCTTTTTCATAGTATTCCTTTCTCTGAATCCATGACGAATATCGTTCCTTTTTGCAATAGTGTTGTGTTTCAAAGTAGGTGCTTTTCCCTCTAGCACGAAAATCGGAGATATTCCTTGTAAAAGCAGGAACGCTGTTCGAAAATACAAGTTCCTGTAATCAATGCGTTATCAAATATACAGTGCTAATTGTTATAAATTGAAAATGAATAGCTCGAAAAACAGTTAACAAACCTGAGATACATTTTCGGCTGAGCCGAATTGTCAGCGATCGTTTGACTGTCCACGATCCAGCAGCTCAGATCGATAGCTATTGTCTTCCCTTGGAGTTCAAACAAAGGCTTTCTCTCGCATAAAGGCGATAGAATATTCCAAAGATCTTTCACTCCCATTTCAAACGCTTTGAATTAAATTTGTAAACAACTGCGGTCATGCAACCTGACGCGCCATCTAAACGTAACCAGATGTAGTTAATCTAGTAAGTTTTTAGTCTGGTTATAAATCTATATAGAAACGAAACTGTGGTGACTGTACTGAAAGAGAAAATTACTTTACCTGCAGAACGAATTTACAGGTGTACATTTAATTAATCTATTATATAAAAATAAGTCGAGTTTTCCTTCCTGACGCTATAACTCCAGAACGCACGAACCGATTTCCACGGTTTTGCATTCGTTGGAAAGGTCTCGGGCTCCGTGAGGTTTATAGCAACCAAAATTCTGGAAAAATTTCAACAGAAAAGCAGGAAAACAGGGAAAATCATTTTTCACATACAGCGCCATCTCTGATACATAGCATGTACTACAAACCAATATGGTTTATAAAACAAAAAAAATAACTTTTCTTCATTTTTTAATCCCCAAACGAAATATTACAAAAAACGAAGCCATCTGGTGGCGAAACGAAGTTCGCCCGGTTTGCTAGTAATTTATATAATTGCTTCCACAGTTTCTTGAGTTTTTAATATTAGAAGTGTTTGCTAGTAGACAACAGATCTTTAGTCAAATGCATAGTTTTATATGAGACATGTTTAATGTAACTTAAATTTAAGACAATTTAATAGATACGTATAGTATAAATAATATAATGTTCAATACAATTCATTGAAAACATTGAATTACATATTTTTTATTCACTTAACGATTAAACAATTAACAAAGATTGTTCTTGTTAATGTTAAATTTAAATTTGGATGTTCTATTATCATTGTTTAAATTGTGTTTCATGTTAGTACACAGTATTTTTTAAATATTGATTAAGTATAGGTAACATTGGGCATGTATGTATGTAAACTATTGAGAATAAAAATTTAAATACGTCGAGTTTTATTTTACTTTTCTTTAGAAGATAAGCAACTGTATTTCATCATTGATTATTTCTTAATGATGTTTGCTCAGTGTTTAATTCTCTTGGAAAGTATCTATTACGTACAATAATCTGTACTTTCCACTTAAAATTAGATTTCCATATAAAAATAGGTATCTATTAATCTAATCTATCCCGACTGGATGTATTACTTTTCATAATAACTTTCATAAATCTCCAAGCACTTATCTCGTGAGGAAATGAACGATATTATTTTCAATTTTATCGATCAATTGCAGAAAGATATGTGTTCTTCATAATTCATAAAGGTATTCCTTGCGATAATAATCGTTTGTAATCATATTAGAAATCAAATAACGTTTTGTTTCAGCTAATTCGAATAATAAATGCTAAATATTCAAAAAGACATTCTATAATATTTCCTGTAAAGTAATAATATTCAATAGCAAAGAAGAAATTACGAAAAACATGCTCAGTACAAGTAATGACGTATATTCATGAGGGCTTGGGACAATTTGAAATAGTTTGATATAAAATAGTAATCATTGACATATTTGCATAAGCAAATACTATTTTTAGAAAACCTAAGAAAATACGATCGGAAATGCTATACCTGGATTCAAATGTAAAAAATAATGAATAGAGAATAAGATACACAAATTTTAAAAAGTAAAGCTATTTCGCAACTGTCATTTGCGATCTTTTATTCGAATAATTTACTATAATAATATTAATACCCCAACAAAATTCATTAAAAGATAGTATGTTCGAAAAGTGTACGCTTTTTAAAGCAAACAAAGTAAATTAATAACTTATATAATATATATTTATATAGAAAATAAACGACTTATGTTACCGATAATTTCAGTCACTTATAAACGATATAAATGCCCTATATTATCGATAAAAGTACTGGTACTAGTAAATAGTAAAAAATAGTAAAAAGTAAATGGTACTATAAGAAGCTAAAGGACAGAAACTTCTTACTTGCAATGCTATTAGTTCCAATACCATTATGCTAAGTACTATTCTGTGAAATATTATTTTCCTATATTTTATTTCAATAATTATTTCACATTTCCATATGTAACTACACAGAGGAAAGAAATATTTACATTCTATTTACTCTTTCGTATTTAATATCTTTCTTCAGCCCCAGTATTCATTATTATCAGTTGAGTGATACCTGGAAGCGGTATAACAGATATTTTCAGATACAATGAAATTCATTGAAAGTAACATTGCAATAACTGACCGTCTTATCAATCTATTAAACTACTGATATAGTATTTGCCTCTTGTAAGGTGTATCATACGATCGCTACTTTGAGTGCGATAAGATTGTTAATAGATATCGACTTGCAGCAATAAAAATATACAACGGCGTATATAAAAGGGACTTTCGTGACGATCCACAATCATAACAGCGAGTTGTGCTAAGGACATTGTCAGAAAGGCTGAACACAATGCGTGGTGAGTTATTTAATATAATATTATCTATTTAAATAAATGTAATCTCCATTGCTGTCCATTACGGCCGAACTTCGGATCTACATAAATATTTAATATGCCAAATTATAAAACATAATTTTCTATTCTGGCTCACAGCTATCTTTGTAAAGCTTTTTTCGTTTTTTTTTCACTATTAAGATTTCGAAATGCAGTTTCACCAACAATCTTCAAATTTTAAATAGTTAGATTGAAAATGAAGAAAATAGATCAAGTGGAAATTGAAATTTTGATAAATAGCAATTTCTGCATTGGAAACTCTTCCAGTGGACAATGCCAACTTATAAAAAGGTTTTCGCAAATTTTTCATGGAAATATTTCATCGAATTTAATTGCAATTATTCAACAAGTGTTCTGTTATGTGCGATTCGCAGTGAAATAGTGACAGATATCAACGATAGAATGTTTTAATGCGCGACTAGCCCACTGATAGAAATGTAAACGGGAATTTGATTATATTAGGAAATCTTCATCTCTTTGTTTGCAAGTAGACTGTGGTTCTTTATACTAAATAAATAATGTCATTTAATTGCTAAATACAGAGGCTCCTACATTTCAATAATTTAAAAACGTTAAAAGGAATACATCGATACTTTTCAGTTATACAAGTGTTTCTATTTACCATTTATGAAGAAGAAATCAAACGCGATCTCAATCGAACATCTTTTGGTAGAATAGTCCATAAATCTAATTGATACTAAAAGAAGTGATTACTTCTATTTCTAGGCTTCGGTGCGATCTTTGTTAGCATTTTGGTTGCCGTGGCCGTTGTTGAGGTCACAGTAGCTGCCAAGTGTCCACCACAAAATGGACCGGATGTGACTTTACTTCCGAACCCGAAAGATTGCAAAACCTACTTCTTATGCCAGAGTGGACATCCCTTCCTGATGCAATGTCCCGAAGGACTCTATTTCAACCCTGATCTGAGAGTATGCGATTGGACCATTCGTGAAGAAAAGGACAATTGCTTGATTAACTTACCAACAACATCACCAGCACCACCAACACCACCACCAGCAACAACAACAACAACACCACGACCAGAACCAACAACAACACGAGCGAACTAAGCATGACCAACATCACCACACAAATAAATTTTGAATAACAGTACCCCAGTGTAAAATGTTATAATTACTATGTAGTAATCCTTCAGACAAGCGGTGTGATAAAATAATAAAAATCTAAGCTATAGAAAGAATGTCTTTTCATTTATGAAACAAATAAAAATTTATTTTGATAAAAATCGATATTCTCGATAGAAAATTATCCATCAACACGTTCAACATAAGCATCAGAAGTACATTGAGCCACGAAAGAATTCGAACGCTCTAAAATAAAAAGTTTGACGCGAAAAAAATAGGAGACCCATTATGAATTACAAAATATTTTTATTCCTGTAATAACATACAAGTATCACGCTTATACATGTTAAATTTCAAGCGTCTTCGATAACGTAAACAATACTTATGAAAGATTTATTGCCAACATCAGCTAAACGGACGCCACAAAAGTATTCGAACGATTAAATTAGTAATATATTTTTTGCATAAATGTAGATTTTTAATATTTTGTCGGTCCTCCATGAGCACTTATTATGGCTTGGAAACGTCGTTGCATGCTGTCAACCAAAGTTTCTGTTACTTCTGTTCCTATTTTATTCTAAACATCAAAAATTGCTGTTTTTAATTCTTCCTTGGAATTAATATTATATTTACTTAGTTGTCTGTTAATTTCTGCCCATAAGTGCTCAATGGGATTGATATCCGGACTTTATGGAGGTGTTTCTAAAATGTGGGGTACGTTATATATCATCCACTGTTTAACAATATGTGCTTCTCGTTAATTTCTTTGGCCGGCCTGAGTGGACTTCATTCTGAAGAACTCCAGTGGTCTTTACTTTTTTTAGTATGTAGTAAATAGTAGATTTACTTTTCCCTAATAACTGTGCTATTTCGGCATAGCTCTTGCCTTCATTGTGCCACTTAATTATCAATTTTCTATCAATGATGCTAGTTTCGGACTTTTTTGAACACATTATTAATACAAATTGTACAATCTTCTTAACACTCGCAGTACTGAACAGGGGAAGTGTGTAACATCAACTGAACGACTCAATGTTTACAATTTGTCGAATTCAAGGATTGTTTTATGTATTCGATCGTTCGAATACTTTTGTGGCGTCCGTTTAGCTGGTGTTGGCAACAAATCTTTCATAAGTATTGTTCACGTTATTGTAGACATTTGAAATTTAACATATATAGCCGTGATACGTATATGTTACTACAGAAATAAAAATATTGTGTAATTCGTAATGGGTCTCCTATTTTGTTCGCGTCAAACATTTTATTTTAGAGCGTTCGAATACTTTCGTGACTCACTGTAGGTGACGATCACGATTGTATATTTCACGTAAATAACATTGAATTAATTTTATGGATATCATTTATATGAAGTTGTAACATGTTGCATGATATTTCATCCTTTCTACTCGAATATCCCCTAAGAGGAATCATAGCAAAACTGCTGATAATTATGGCACTTCCAGGATTGAAATTATTTAAATTATGTTTCGAAATAATATTTAAATGAAGACATGTAGCCATGTATAGCACATGAGACGTGTTAAGTTCGAATTAAACACGATATCGCAATTGCTAGACATAAGAATTTTTAACAAACTCATAACTGACGCATGTAAACCACTGGAAACGTAACTTCTACGGTAACGAAATTGTAAAACTTGTTATTTATTGACGAAATATGTTAATTAAGGTCGTTCTTGATTAACACTAAGTTTACAAAACACCAAAAGCAACTATTTTATATTACTTGATAAATGTAAGAAAGATATATTTATTCGGATTTTTAATGATTTGTATGATAATACATGCTCGAAGAAGTAGATTTATTGAATAAATTAAATGGAGTAAAGTCAGTGTTAATAAATTTGATCGGGACAAAGATTATGATTCGATAAGATTTTAAATAATAAAATTGGATTTAGTAGATTAAGATCTTGTACGGGAGGATACGAGTTTGGGAAATTCTGGGTGACATGCAAATCGATCTTGTAATGTTTTTTTTTTTACTGAGAAGAGGCGATGGCCAATTACATGGAAAGGTGTCGAATTGCGGAGGAACTTTCACAAATTTGTAGAGCAATAAGTCAGCTCGTTCTTCAGGATGTTAAGCAGGACCACGGGGGTCACCGCAAACCTCGTGTTACAGGATCCATTTCGAATCCTCCTTTCAACGAAATGGTTGACAGCCCGTTCACATGGATCTTAACTGGATTAATAGATTAGTCATTTCCTTCTGGGTGAAGACCTGAATAGAAAAAATTTGTGGAAAGGAGAAAATAACAGTCGTACTGAAATCAAATTATTATAAGTTACATCTTCTTCTATCTCGATTTTAAATAAACATATATATTTCCGCGCAAATCTCAATCATTCTATCGTCTTTTAATGCATAGTAAATTGAAAATCTATTTAATGTATGGCACTTGTAATTTATACTTCGATCGATATTACAATTCTAATAACTATGGATTTATCCGATTATGACAAAGTTGAGAAAGATTTAAATAATTTTAAAGTATCATCGTATTATTTTTAACTCGTCAGAATTATTAATAGATTAATGTCTACGTAGTCTCTGTATCTTGAAATTATTGAAGATGATTTTTATTGTCCGTTAAACTGCGCAGCATACCAACAATCCAACATTGAATATATATTGCAATGAAAATGTAGATATTGATTTAATATTGATTTAGATATGAATGCTTTTGCATTTATTTACTCAAACTTTACGTAAAATTCTAAATTTTATGCCGAATTTCAGTAAACTAATTGACAGAGAAATTTTGAAGGAGAACTTAAACAGTATGAGTGATTATATGAGGATTAAATAAATAATTCTTTCGTGAATAGAGTCGATGTTTATAAAATTAATTACGTTTGGTAAACAGATCCAATTAGAATCATCAGATTTCTGAAAAATTTAATAATCCATTTTCTGATGAACTAATTTGTAAAATGTAATATTGAAGAATGTTTGATCTTAGTCAAACATAGAGCAAGATGTCATTAAATTTTTCGAAACATTCTTCTCGGCTCCCTGTGTTTACCGGCCACACTACAAAATTTGTAATTTGTTTGCTAACGTATACATAATTATTAAAACATTTAGGTTATATATTATATTATTATGTATAAGTAAAACAATATTTCCAATGTGCTCATATCTCTGATGAAGTACACTTTGCAAAGGAAGCAGAATGGAAGCAAAAATGTCAATGAAGAAATAGAAAAGGGATGAATATTTGTTCCAAGGAACTAAACTCTGTAGCAATAAATATCGATACAAACGAGGAGCGAGACATCACGGATATCCGGAAACAGCCGAAACGGGGCATAGGTCGACTTCCTCCAAGAAAAAGCATCGAACATGCGTGCGCGCGTGTGTGTGTTTCGTTGGAAGATAGAAGAAAGGATAGTCCAGGTGGCTGCAAATGACGCAGAGCCGAGCGATTGGACGACTGTCTGAGGAAAAGCGAGGGAGGAGGCCGGTGGAGCGGTTTTTCGCTTTCGGAAAGCTCCGCCCGATTTTCGGGGCGTCCCAAAACTGCGTCTTCCCTACCAGCGCGCTTTTTCTCTCCTCTCGTTCCCGGCTCTCCTCTCCTCTCACTTCGCGGAGAGTTTTCAAGCACAATTAGTTTCGCGCAAGCCTCTTGACCCGCCGCGACATTACCGATTCTCAAATCGTGTTCTCCGCGATTAATCTCGGCGCACTAAATCCTGGTCGCATCAATCGGCTTAAAAAATTCCGAGTTAACTCAGCGAGTTGAGCGAGTGATCTAGGATCGATCTCGTCGAATTTGGGAGGTTTCGATACTACTGGCCATTGGCAAACTCAGGGGACGGTTGGTGCGTGGGTGTAGGGTGATCATCGAAGATGCCACGCAAGCGACGCGCCTCGACACCGTCTTTCGATGTTGAAGAGGATGAATTCGGGTCCGAAGAAAAGTACAACAAGGACGATTTGGATAGTCGAGCGCCAAGGAACGCGGCGAATGCCAGGGAACGAGCTCGGATGAGGGTCCTCAGCAAGGCGTTCTGCAGGCTGAAGACCACTCTGCCATGGGTACCAGCAGACACAAAGCTCAGCAAACTGGACACGCTGAGATTGGCCGCGACTTACATCGCCCATCTTCGAGCGGTCCTCAGGGACGACGGAGATGCGCACTCGGAGACCACTAGATCTTTGTCACTGGCCTTGGTGAGTGAACACTCTCAATTAAATCATTGTACTACGATTTCTTCCACTTTTACATTTATTAGTACCTTATCGTCCATAATCTTTCGCCTGTCAGCATGAAGTCACACGGAGTCATAGTTTCCTTTCATCTTGCGCGATTTGCGAGCAAAAATAGTTTTGTAAGAAATATGATATATGGTATGGTCACAATCTAACCTCATGAGAGGTTTCCCAAATATTTTGTCACACAAATCGAGCCAGAGGAAAAAGAACTACCAATTCTTTAAAATACGGTACGGTATTAGTTACTCCATATGGTATCATGATGGCAGTCTAAACATTAATAGTAGATCCTTCTAATAGAAGGAGACACTTTCTGTTTCTTGTATGTCTTCAATTAGCTTCATTTCGAAACTTTGATAAGAGAAAAATTCTGTTTCGATTTAGAAGCGACGAATAGCACTCATATTAATTTATGTTCGATCGTTTTTCACTTCTAACTGTTTTTGCAATATTTTTGATTTGTTCAAAAACGTATCTGCTTCATTTAAACGTTTTACTTTTACGTGCAGCACAAAAATTGTCGCATAATTCTTTCTATATGTTTTCATATTTAATTTTTTACTGTATACTACGTAATAAAAGGTTTTCCACGTTTACATAAATAGACCATTATTATAAACCATTATTTAATAGTTTACGTATGAAATCTTCTTCATTTGCTTGCTGTTATCGTACAAGAAATCTAACTTATTTCGTAAAATAATTGAATCTAACTCATCTTATTTGTGCATTGAGTAATGCTTTAAAGAAAATACAAAATGACATAACTTTGATACATGATTGTATTTATATAGAGATAACGTGAAACAAAACTTTGTAATCTTTAAAGTATCACAGTTATTAATGTTTTTATTATATCACTTGAGAACCGACATATTTAGTAGATTACGCATGAAATCTTCATCACGAATTCGACTCGTTTGTCATTTTTTACTTCCAGAATTTTCTTAAACCTCCTGTCCACATGTCGAGCATATTTATTCGCGAAAGAGTTATCAATAGGCTAAAGAAAATATAAAGTGATATAACCTTAGAAATCATTACTCGGTTTAAATAGAATTTGTCATAAGATTGTATTTATATATATAGATCACATGTGCAATAATTTATATAGATAATTTTGCAATCTTTAGACTACCATAATTACCAGAGGTCTTGTTATACTCACCGAGAGTTTGAACACTTTGTTGATATGTGATTTTATTTTAAAACTTTTTTGGTAATTCACGGGAAACGAGAATTTAAACGTTAACACTGAAACATGGAACACTAACGGTGATCGATTTATGTTGAATTATAAGAACGACGAGACTGAATTAATTTAGACTCTTCGACGTTGAATTAGCAAATTTATTCAATCATTTCCAATGAAAGAATCTTTATAATCTTAACTAAGCATCGAAGAAACAGTACGAAATTGGTAAGTTTAAGGCTAAAGAATTTTATTTTTGTTTCAACGATTGCCGTTTTGTCGGGAATCTATTTCTTCGAAAACATGTTGATAGAATCTTGTGGAATTATTAATTTTGAAAAATAATTTCTGGAGTAGGGATTCTACCTTTGGCAGCCTTTACTATTCTACAACAAAAGAATATTGTAAATTGTGCATTGTATTTTTAAAACAGATGCACACATTTAAATGATTTCACTAATTTACTTAGAAGACTTGTCTAGAGAATAAGTTTTCTGCGAATTA
Organism: Augochlora pura; assembly: GCF_028453695.1. Lineage (NCBI taxonomy): Eukaryota > Metazoa > Arthropoda > Insecta > Hymenoptera > Halictidae > Augochlora > Augochlora pura. Next base: position 21,618,188 of record NC_135781.1, read on the forward strand.
TCAATTAGATATGCCTATGAACCTTTAAGAGTGAGTATGATTCAAGATACACCAAGATCGATCTTTTGCAATTATTGAAAATTACGCGACCGATTTCTATGCTCTGAAAGTTTTATAAATTATGATAAGCTGAAAATAGATTGTTTGCCTTTCTGTTAGTGTCTTACAGAAATGAGAGATACATATCTCTGTTTTAATAATGTTTTTGAGACGTTTGAACATAGACAGAGTTGTTAAATAATTTTGAGTCTAAACGGAGAATAAATCAAAATGTTTTATAGCATGTTTATTCGTTATTGAATTTCTTGCAATCATTCCGAATCTTTAGTTCGAAGACTTCGTTTTGAAATGAATATTTTCGTGTCATCTTGATCGTGATTCACCTCAGGATTGCTTTTTTTCTCCTATCAGTCTTATATTGGCTTGACCTAAAAGCCTGATTATAGACTTCGTTCAATTCAGCATCGTTAAATATAAATATCTTTCATTTTATTAGATAACACTTTGGTATCTTTCTGTGCATTTTTGTATCTTCTGAGGTTGTATCAAGGGCTTAATGTAAGATTGGCGAATCAATACGTTTATTATTAGTTCTTGTAAAAGCTGTTTTAAGATAAAAACGATTTAAAAACGATTGAGAAATTAAGTTATTCCTGTTTAATGACGTCTTTCATTCTGTCCCCGTGCAATCGTGATTTTCGGTATCACGATTATGACTTCATGAAATAACAAAGGATCCAGGTGGATCCAGTCGGCGTCGCAACGGCGAACGTCGTCTTTGCAGACGATGTTCTCTGTTTATGTCTCTCCAGGTGGACCAAATCACTTTCAAAGCTTCTACCCACCCTTTGCACCATTAATTCTAAGTTAGTTCCGTTATTCGAAGAACAACGTCTTATTCCTACCGCTTAGTAAGATAATTCAACTTTCGCTTCTGTCAGTTAAAAGACAGTTTTTATCGCAAAGAACTACTTCTGAGATTTTCGGATAGTCGAACGCTCGATTTCGTATAATTCGTTAGTATAGTTTGCAAGTTTCTTAATTTGTTTTTTCAGCAAGTGAAAAAAACATCAACGCCCAATTTTTTCTTGCTCTCAATTATAAACATAATGTAAATCATTAATTTTTATTAATTTTGCGTAATCATCTGCAGTTTAATCACCGGATGCATCGTTGCTAATAACGAGTAAGAAAAATACAGCGAAGACAACAGAAGACTGTAAAAATCTCATTATTTGGAATTTATTGAGATTGTCGAAAGAAGAAAGAAAGTACATTTTTATTTAGATCCGCAGTTTAGTTATCACAGTGGATTTTACGTATTTATGACGAGGATAGATAAGCAAAAAATAGGAAGGTGTAGACTATCATTTCTTTGGTTTAACAAAATTATTAAAAGAAGAAGTATATTCTTACTTCATTTCCATTTTTTATTTTGTATGAAATTCCACGGTCTAGATATTATCGCCACGATTTAGAAAAGGGAGAAATTGATCGTAAGATTGCGTTGATGCAAGGATCCCCAAGAGAATGCGTTAACGAACTGTGTTCCATTATTTTCGTTACAGTCGTGGCCATTTGCTCTTCAAGGCAGCAACGCTTCGATGTTGATGAACAACAGTTGCAACGTGTCATCCTCGACAGCACCGAGTCCTAATCAGTACCGCGGCCAACAAGGAGCACACGAGATCCAGAATTTCCACCACCCTGGACATCAGAACATGTCAACGCGTCACAATCATGAGCCGCAGCTCTCCTATTTCTAATAATCTCTCTGTTCGATCCGTAGGAGACGAATATTTTTTTACAAGCGAAGCAAAAAGAACAATGTCTTTCTGTTCACGAACGAAATACATTACGCGCTGCATCTCTCAGCAGCGTCGTAACGGCAAACGTCAGATTCTATATTTATTGCAGAGTGCCTTATTAATCGACTATTTATTTACCTACTAATTAATACTTCTAAGAACAATTGTTATCACGATAACGCACTTTATTCTAATCATTATTGTAACCAAAACATAAGTACTAGTCCAATAAAGTATTTCTACGATTCTAGATCTTCCTTCAATCGATCTTCTTTTATCGTTAAGAACATTGCTTTGAAAATATTAAATATTGTTAAATTTTATTAATATACACTTTCTTTCGCGTTTTAATGATTCCATGTTGGATATGTTTTCGGAAAATATGTCATACAAAAGTCTGAATATGAAAATACAAATTCTAATATTACAAATCAATATAAATACTTTGAAATTTACTATCGAAATCAATGCAAAAATTTATATGTCCGACAAAAACTTGCACATAAATCAAAATACAATTTCAGATGGTATGACTTTGTCAGTATTTATTTTATTACTGAAACTGATTTGTATTCTCCTTTTTTGTTCTTTTTAAGCAGTGCCTGTTTACATTATAAAGAGGTATATATTATTGAATATTTTACGTAGCAAATATCCCTTAATAGAACGCATTAACGATCAGGATGGACGAGAAAGTGGTAGTAATACATGTGTGAAATATTTTCAACACTTGAATAATACGTCACTATATAATTGTATTATAGAAAATATAATAATTGTATTGTAAAAAGTATAATAATTATAGTATAAAAAGTATAATAATTGTAGTGTACAAAAAAGGCTTATAGGTGAAATATATTACTTACAAATATTTATAACATTAAACAATTACCTGTAATTAGCAGATTGCAGATTTTTATACAGTAACAAGCGGTTTATTTGAAATCTTTCCTAAGCGAAGTATCTTTTTCAAAGTAGATTAAAATAAACCTAATTCAAAGTCCGGAAAATGAAGATCGGAAGTGTTTTAGGGTCTCTTGAAATTCTAAAAATATTAATTTCACGGAAACAATGCGAGTGGGATTAGAGTGTTGTTAGAAAAAGTTCGTGCAGCTTCCGGAAGGGAAATAGAGGAAGCACGCGGTAAAGTAAGACAGTTAAAGAACGCCAAGTTAAATAAACCAAGCGAAGGACCTTTCTGTGTAAACCCGAAACTAAAATAATATATCTCGTTCCATCTACAAATCGACGGAGGTTTCGGGGGCGTCGTTCAAGGATCCTCATATGTCAATACAAACTATCTTCCGACGTTTATGCATCATGTGTTTTCCCACATTCTTTTCCACTATTCGTACAAATTTTCTTATCGTGCTCTTTTTTTCCACAATACGCAGATAAACAATAAATTAACCATTGTTTTGGCAAACGTTTTAGTGCCATGGTATTCGTGAGTCTTCACGCATATTTTCATTTCAAAGCTATAAATTGAAGTATTATTGACATTTGAACTTTCTTTATAATATATTTAGAACACCATGCAAAGTGTTAAAAGATAAATTTACAAATAAATTTATATATTTATAAATAAATAATCGTTTATGGATTACATTAAATAGTAGTTAATTGCTCAATTGATTTTACGAATATATAATAGGTATTTAATATATTTTATAATGAGCCCGAAAACTTAAGGAAAGCACTGACTCGATTGACCCTTAGCGCTCCGTTGGCTCCGCTACGGAGTCATCCGTTATTTGTTCCGTAACTCCGTAGGCTCCGCTGCGGAGCCCAGCGTTGGCAATTGTTATCTCTAGTTAAAACGTGCCCCAACTATTCTTTTGGGAAATGGAGATGTCAATAATTAATTCATACATCTTGTATAAAACTGTACAGCACAATAAAAATGAGAACGCACTGACGCATTTAAAATACAGGAAAATTTTAGTCGATCAACTCTCGTAGGAGATTTTCGTCAGGAGAGAACAAGAGTTTCTACATCAATTTCTGAAATCAGACTAAACGGAAAACTGCACATAATGGGGAAAGGTTCAAAAATGGACTGTGTTGTGTGCTCTACAAGGAAACAAGGGGATGGCAGACGTCACACAAGTAAATACTGTGACTCTTGCTCAAGTAAACCCAGAATGCACATGAGAGATTGTTTAGAAAGATATCGCAGCATGGTGAATTACAAAATTTAAAATTTACATTTCATTTACAAGAAGAAGATGCATATGTATAAAATAAATAAAATCAAAAACATTCACAAGCACGTGTAATTCTTCTCACTTAAAATAAGACTCCTTCTTCTCAACTCGTTCCGCTGTGAAAATGTGCCGGAGTTGCTGGTAGGCAGTGGTACAAAAACGTGCGGAGCGCTAAGGGTTAATAATTTGTTCCACTGATATCTGTGACGTCAAACCAATCTTGTAATATTATTTCGTATTTCATTAACATCGTATTTCAATAGTTTTTCAAACGTTTACATCCAGGTCCGTGTAGAACGTAGTTGCATTATTTGTAAAATAATATACAGATATAAATATTAGTTACATAATACTTTTAGCACATAAAGTATATTATGAAGTATAAGTGAAAATAATCATGTTTTGCTCGTGCAACATTATTATTCTTATGTTCGCAGATATGCAACGTAGGAATTATATGAAATGAAATATACATGATATTCGCTTCGTGCTAACGTGCCTACTTTTCGTGAACTATCGGTAATGCTGAGCGCGACATGAAATGATAAAAGGGCACTATGCCCTAAAAAGTTGAGATAGAAACGCCCGTAAGATGCAACGTCTGTACGGTTCCTGAGACTGTAACCTTTCGAGTAACCCGTCGATAACTTATGGTTTTCAGTTTTAACGTTTTACCACTTTGTGGAGTGACCATTTAAATACCGTAAATATAGCGAACGCGACAAGAATCATTTCAGATTAATATTGTATTTATTATAAATGACGAAATTTTAACTTGATGCAATATAAAATTGAAAATCAATTTGAAAAGAAAATTGAATTGATTTTCCTTATATGGCAACAATTTCAATTATCAAAAAATCTTATAAAATATCCATTATTATTAATTATGAAATTCGAGAAAGTTTGCAGTTAATCAAACCGTAATTGTGAAATTAAAATTCTTATCTTTACTACTGGCTCAGTTTACAATTTTGTAAAATTTTACTATCACGTTTATTGAATTCGAGACTTTGCAAATTTGTTCTACCCCAGAGAAAGAAGTCGTTTTTGAAAATGTTTTGCATAAACTTTTTCTGCTCTAATCTAATCCATAATCTACTTTATTATTCGATATGCAGATGCTTAGTAATATTATTACATAATGGCATTTTTAGTAATAAAAGAACTCAGATCTGATTGTTATTTATTAGTGAGCAATGTGTTACAATGCTGCTTTTAGGTTCTGCTAATTTCTCATAATTGAAAAATTCTGAAATAAATCTGGCATATTTTAATTATCAAGCCACGTACTAGAGAAATTTTTCTAATTATTTAATATTCGTAACCATTTATTTTGCAAAGGAACTACTGAGCACTCGTAAGACTACTCTACCATCTACATTTCGTATAAAAACTACCAACGAGATTTAAATAACAAAAGAATTTTAATTGTATAAATCAATCGATGAGTTCTTCTTTCATTAATGAAATTATTTCTGGCTCTTGATAGACGCTATCGTTTCTTAAGTATATGGTTTGGCTTTCTTAAAATTATGGTCTTGGTCTTAAGTAATAGCGTCAAACAAACAGAGCAATTTCTAATGCATGAATATGTCGAAAAATTGTTCCATCACCGGTCTGTTATATTTCAATTTATTATTTGTAGCTGTTTAATAATTATAAACATTTCCTTTCCCAATGATATCTTTTTCACTCGTTTTCTTTTGCAATCTAACATTTAAACGAGATTAGATGACAAAACTTGAAGAACAAAAAGCTTTTAAAACATAAATATTGCGAAAACTTATTTTGGTAAATCATCTTTGTTGTATACACATTTTGAAACTTGTGATGCTCAATTTATGGAATTTATGGCATTGTGCCGCAATACAAATGAGGTATATATAATACTCGATTCTCAATAAGAAGCTTAAAGTTCTGAAATATCGATAATGGTTAGTGCGATACGGAAATTGTAATAAAGCTTCTGAAACTTAATTTTCAAGTAATAAAAATTTACATTCTATTTCAATTCGAAAAATTGATAATCCTATACCTCGTCCGTGGTTTAAAGCTATACTTACTTCAATCGTTTCATCGATAGATGGCTTTTGTGTTCCCGTAGATTGTAATTGAACATGGAATTATTAATAAAATTTTAAGACCAGAAATACTTGTATTGAGGCACCAGTTTCTAAAATATTTAAACTTTTTTATTTTATGAATCACTTTTATGGCAAGCTTATGTCAATTTTAACGGATCTCTTTTGAGTATTATAGATATAGAAAATGTTGATAAATATTCGTCTAGCTTGGCAATATTTTTCCAAACCTTAAATTGACAAAGTACATTTCATTTTTTTTTTTAAATTCATGATTATAAGTTGCAAGACAAAATTATAGAAATAAATTGAGTAACTTATTTGCTGAAAAACTAATAGAACGATAACAATCAAGTAATAGTTTTTAAAATTTATTTGAAATATCATTAAGTTTTATTGACATCATGAAAGAATAACGAGAATTGTAAGTCTTTTAAAATTTGTAGGTTGGAGATTGATTATCGAAGCTATTTCCATAAATATGGTTTAAAATTAATTAAAATGAAAAAACGTGTAATATATGTAAAAAAAAATCATTCATCGATGCTGTTCCTTCATCAATCTCCAGTATAATGTACCAAAATATGGGTTAGCCTATATTAATCAGGCAACTGTTTTCATTATCCCAAAATCCCTTCCCATGAATCCTAAAATGATCAAGTTACCTGCCTTGAGCATCTAATAAAATTTATACCTACTCCGGTTCTCCAAAAGTTACATAATAAAAATAATTTTGGCAGTCTGGTAAAGATGCCAGATCAGATGCCTTTAACAAATATACATATTCGTTTTACCAAAATATAAAACTTTCAACTTTAATGTACTAAATATTCTACCTGCTCATCGATTTTGAAATTCTTACCATCACGTTTGTCACATTATACATTTTTTCACCTTGCATCTTTTAAAAACCAAGTATAATATTTATGTATCAATATTTTCTTCGTGTGATCAATTTTATGAATTTGATCATTGCGCTCGTCATTTTTATTATTAAAATAAAAAATTAAAAGCTACGTTATATTTTCCCAATGAAGAAATTGGCACTTGTTCTTCGAATGAGAAAAAGGTAATCTGAAAGTTTATAAAAGAACGACAGCTTGATTTTTTGAACAAGAATTTAGATAAAAAAAATCATAAATATCCTGAAAATATGTGTCAATGCATTACAGAACTTGTTATTTTAACTATAATAAATACAAAATTTTTATCAATATATTTTTATTATATTAATCCAATTGAGCAATCATTAGTAATATCATATTATGGACGAAAATAAATATATTCGAGTTGTTGACAAATAACCCAATAATGCAGAAACATTTGTATCTATATCATGGAAAGGAAAATGACGTCATTAGCAATACCTTCATGATGGGAGCTCTTATACACGTAAGGCAAACAAACATGATTTTAAATTTAATAAAGTTTATCTGATTCCAATCTGTTCGTTCGATAGCTCAGTTGTATTCAGGACATATGCGAGCATAACTGTTAAGGCATCAAAGTCTGAAAAAGAATTAATGAGTCTAAAAGAGTACTTTCAAAAATTCGTTCGCAAAAATGTAGAAATGAGATCTTAATTAATCCTAAACATTCTCAGATGTATTTATGCCAAAAAGGTTCGTTTGACTGTGATCCCTTAGCACTTGGAGAATTATTTAGTATCATCTACCAAAAATTCGGACACATACATCTGCGAAGTAACAAGTAACACTTTAAAAGAATCATAAAATCTGAATAGTTTAAATAAAATAAAACATATGCAAAATAAAATAAATAAATAAACTAAATAGTCTACATAAAATTTGATGTATAAGAAGTGTCAGCACAGGTTTACTTAAACAAAAATTTAATGTTTCAAAGTATGACAATTATCAGTAGTGTTGTTATGACGCTTGAGAAGAGACTTATGAGTAACTAATTTTGATGCGTAGTCCATGAGTACGTAATGCGGACACGAGCAAACATTGTTTAATTCGTAGTATTTATGCAAAATTTGATCCATAATGATCTTTATGAAATTTCTAATATGAATATTATATTGTTACAAATAATATGATTTAAATTGTTTTCATATAATACAAAATATATGTACATATAGTATATAGTAACGGTTTAATATTCTATTTCTTTTCCTCTTTGAATTTTCTACTTATCAGGTATCTTCAAAATTTTTGTAATTTTTTCAAACCAGGAGGGTTAAGAATACCGTCACATTATTCCAGCAAGTAGCAGAATAAATACAATCCTGCCCCTTTGTAGCAAATGATGTATAAAGATTCGTGTAAAAATGTTAACTCTTTCCGACAGGGTTATTCAAGAAAATCGTATTTTCGCAAAGGGAAATTCGCAGACCGGGCTTGCACATGGTCGGCCGCGTACATCAGGTAGTCGTTGTACCTGTCAAAGCTGGGGGTGGTGTTTTAGTAACGCAACAGAGAGCGACCAGTCCGAGGGTTCGAGGTGGGGTGGACAAAGAGCCGTGCTTGGTGGTAGCTCAACACTTCGGTTCAGTTTGCTCGCGGCGCTCGTACCGTTCGTGTTTCCCGTTGTGTGTCCCGATTTCCTTTCGGAACGTTCGGTCTCGCCACGGTCGCGTCTCTGGACCTGTTCTCTCGGTTGTGTAATTTACGAGTGTGTTTGTGCGAAACGAACTCCGCGGCGAAAAAAAAAGAACGAACGAAGGAAATAAAACCAACGGATCCGGCGAAACGACATCACGCGACGAAGCCGTTTCCGGTCACCGGGAACGATTTCCAAAACACCGGCGCACCTAAAACCGCAGTTCCATCGCGAGCAACAAGTGAATAACACGTGGGCGGAATTCGATTCAAATCCGATACGGTCGCGCGAATAATGTTGCAGTTCGATAAGGGATGAAAGGCCCGGCGTATACGTTCTTTTAAAAATAGAAGCGCCCCCAAAATTGTTTTGACATTGCGTCGAGATTTTAGATTCGTAGAAGTTTAATCCTGTGCTGTGGGTCTTTAGCCATCGAACCGATCACGTGCCATCGTAAGACAGTTCAGTGGCAAGTTTTGTGGTTGTTTATACGACATCTGTTTGTCATCATTTTTTTTTAGTAGCTAGGGTAGTGGAATCGCTTACTGTGAGGTGGCGAATTACTGCGTTTTTGGTTTGTTTTCGAGAATAGTTAACTTCATATTTATCAAACTAGATATTAAATCATTTTATTACTTCATTTTGTTTATTCTTGAATAAAAATGACGGTCTTCCCGTTATAATCGACTCTTCTACCCTATTCGCTTACTTGTTGATTGAACTGACTATTTGTTCATTTTATTCTGTCAAACTATTTATATCGATATGTATGTTACTACTACCGTTAGTCATAATTTTCAGAATTTTCTTGTTGACTCAACCAATAATTTGTTCATTCCGTCAAACTGTTTTTGTTGGTGCACATCGTGACTTCTGTTCCCCATAATTTTTCAACTGCTTTTCACTTTCCTGTTGATCCAACCGATAATTTGTTGATTCTATTCTGTCAAACTGTCTATGGTAGCGTGCGTTATATTGTATTACTTGCGCCCTTGTTTCACGTCTTTCAAAGCCTTTAGAATTTAAAAATCTCCATGTTGACAAGTTGTACCCGTTAGAGTAGTGACAAGATAAACATGGATATTTAAGGTTGTCTATGAATTCTAATAAGATTTAACTAGTCAGCTGTACTTGACGGGCATATTCTTAATAACACATAATATTGATATCTCACGAGCATACTCGTGAAAAAGAACTGATTAAGAATAATACATACTTTGGTATTCTTTAATAAATTAGATATTTGACAAAAATATAGTATTTGAGCAACATATAAAGACAATTAAACATATAAAATATAATTGTAGTAACTCGCACGCTCTTCAAAGAGATTGCAACAATTAAATGTTTAATACATCATTTTTAGAACGTCGAACACCAAGTAGAATCTTAAAAAAATTCCCGCATGAAAAAATCTGCGAAAAGTTCGTCGAACTACCATGAAACATATTGATCGAACAAAAAAAATCCGAAAAAGATTAAATCTTTGCAACTGTTCTGTTTTTCTGTTTACTTCTAAAGGGAAAGGTGGAGAATCATTCGGTAAAGGGTTGATTAAATTCGGATCGTTCGGACACGTGGATTGTTCGCGAGTGCGCGTGTGCGTACGCTGAGTCGTTAACTATCGAACGGAGATTTTTGGCGCGAGAATGGGACCGACTAAAACGGTTCGAACGATCGTCGAGGATCGACACGTGAAATGATCGCGGATGGAGGAGGCGCGCGGGTAAAAGTGCGAGCGGATCCGAGGGGATCTAACAAACAACGACGTCGGCTGGGTCAGCGACGATAGTCCCGGCTCGAAGACTAGGCGAGGATTTCGCTCTCCCGTCGATATATGGTTCGCGTGTGCGTGAATGGTTGCCTTTGTTTCCCCCGAGCCGATATCACGAATCGCGGATATTTCTGTGAATCATGGCCGGTCAAAAGCAACGACGTCTTTTCACGTCGCGCCGTCTCCTCGTCCTGCTGCTGACCCTCTGGAATCTGGACGTCGCGCATGCTGCTCGCGGATTTAGGCAGAGCATCAAACACGGTGAGTCCTTTGATTTTTATTTTATGCTGACGTATTCGCCTGGCCCACTCATGTCCACAGATCACAGTGTTCTGCTAGATATGAGGTAGTCGGACGATACTATATGGCTCGTTCGGAAGCCAAATCGATTAATTCCACTCTTTTTTCTTTTCTAATTCGTTCGTGAGTATAATGGGGAAAGTGTTATTTTAATTAATGAACAAGGAATTGCAAATTAGATTCATATTTCATTTGCAAATGATAATTAAATTTCGTGTTTAATTAAAAATTTATTTAAATAACTCCACTGTGTACACGCTTTATTCGTAGACACATAAATATCTGCAGAGTACATTTATCACGTTGACAAAATCAATCATCAATAAAACTCTAGTATGTGATTATACATTATAGTGATGTTTATTTTGTACAATTATTTGTTTGGACGATGTAACTATTGGACTACATTTCCGGAAAATTTCGTATAACAGAAAAGTGAAATAGGTATGACTCGCGATGAACAATTACTCAAATATGCTATGTTAATATTTATTTAGTACATTTAAGAAATCCAAACGAATTGGTGTTTCATTGTCACTTTAACTCATCGTGAACTAACAGCTCACTGGGATACGAGTATTTACTTTACAGTACGGTTTTTATGTAAATAGTTTTTTCCTTCCTCTGACGACGCAAGGTATGTCACGTTTTTCACAAACATTTCCCAAATGTAAATAAACTCTATCTACCAGTCCATATTACTTGTATAACCAATTAAAATTAATAATTATTATTATTTTGTTTCTTTTAAAAACAAAAGTGCTGAATTTCAGTTGCTCTGATTATTAACGAATTCTTGAAAAAATGCATTACATAATAAAACAATCGTTCCAACTTTTGTCTTTAAACATCAGAAACTATCAGAAATCTGATGGCCTCTCTTTAAATGGGCTTCCTTTTAATATTCATAAACAATTCGGCTTATTGAGATGTTGTCATTAGACTGTGGACCTTTATGTGGAATTCTCATTTTCATATCTTATTTTATAAAAATTGGGATTGTAGGAAAGTTTAATTTCTCAACTGAAGGATCGGTTATTATGGCAGTAAAATAAAAATTCTACTAGACCTTATTGATTTGCTTAATTTCCTACATTTTAAAAATCTGCACAAAGATCCACAGTTTTGTTATCGTGATTCTTAATGAATTATAGAGTGTCCATTGTTTCCTATGGGTCTGTGCTACTACTCAGTAAATTCATAACGTCGAGACAGCATGGTTCAAAATTGGTGACAGTTCTTCCATCTCCTCGATTAATCAACACCCTAGTCTTACGCTGTCAGTCTGGTCAAAACTCCCCCAACACGTTAAGTGACACGTCAGTAACACATGGTTAACCCTAATTTTTGTCTAGGTTTAGAAATTCATTTCCATTGTGATACATTCGAACAAATTGACTTCTGTCACGACTTTTTTCGAGTACCATATAAATTGATTTCACCAGTATCGGATTCATCGACACTTGTATTTATTGCTTAGGCTGCTATCTTTCATAATTATTGGAATCATAAGACACGATTCATGGGGAATGGTAGAATGAACTTCTGTGTCGATGTTACATATTGTAATGAAAATAAATGAATCATAATAATAGTAACTTCGAACGACTGGAATCTCATAAATTAGTGCACACGAATTCTGTTTAATCTTCGTTGTATCCAGTGTTACTACTAAACTGTTAATGACAGGTCTCTGATTCTTTCTTTACAGTCCTTAATATTATAAAAACGTTTCTATAAGAATTTTTCAATAAACTTTCTTATTCAAGTATATATCGCAAAATACATTATAAGAAGTTTAAATGAATCTATTCACGCCGTTGTTATAAACCGATTCTTATGTAAAGTAGAAATTGTTTGCAACAATTACCAAGTAATGGAAACTAAGTAGCGAGTTCTTTCTTTTAGTAATAACTTAAATCAACTGAAAATAATATTCTGATATTTTCTAATTCTTCTAATCTTTCTTGTATTTTAAGCTACAACGACTCAATTTTCCCATAAACACATAAAATCCGCATTTTATTTTCAGAAAATTTATGTTTAGGACGCGATAATTCTAATGGTAATTAATTTCAACTTTAATGCAATAAATATTCTACCTGCTCATCGATTTTGAAATTCTTACCATCACGTTTCTCACATGATACATTCCGTCATCCTGCATGTTATAAAAACCTAGTATGCTATTTATGTATCAATATTTTCTTCGTGTGATCAATTTTATGTATTTGATCATTGTACTCGTCATTCTTATTATTAAAATAACAAATTAAAAGCTACGTTATATTTTTCCAACGAAAAAGTTGGCACATGTTCTTTGAATGGGAGAAGAGGTGATCTGAAAGTTTATAAAAGAACGGCAGCTTGATTTTTTGAACAAGAATTTAGATAAAAAAAAATCATAAATATCCTGAAAATATGTGTCAATGCATTACAGAACTTGCTGATTTAACTATAATAAATACCAAATTTTTATCAATATATTTTTATCATACTATATTTAAATTGAGCAATCATTAGTAATATCATATTGTGTCCGTTTGGGACGCGATAATTCTAGTGGTAATTAAATCACCTTGAGCTTATGGAAATTACTATAGTCAATAATGAACACTTTACGTGTTCGCAATTTAAACATCCCGATTCTGTGGTAATTGTGAAATTCTAACGTGGGCTGGATCTGGTCAGCGCCAGCAGGACCTATCCCGCAAGGTTCAACTCACATTTTCGTCAACGGATGCGCCCCGGAGCGTGGTCTTTTAAAATATTATTGAAAATTCCGACGAATCCCGCAGCCCTCGTAAAATGCTCGTCTACTCCAAGAATATTAAGTGTCAGGACATTCCGCACCTCCCAGCTCTTTGCTTTATATTTAGCGGCGACCGCAACGAATCAGCATAGAGTGCATCGCGGTGGACGCACCCTCCGCGCGACTCCACCACTGTCAAAGGCATTCCCCGAGGTTATCGATTCCACACCGTGGAAATAATCGACAGCTCGTGGGGAAACAAAGAACGCAGAGCACCGGTTGCTTGTCCGATGCACTCGCGCAACTGATTGCAGAAAAAATGCCACACGCGAATTCCTTTCACGTACGCGACGACACCTGCAGTGCCGCAAAAAAGTATTCGAACACTTTTACAAATGGTATAAATCCTCTTGAATTTATTTGAGACGTTGGAGGGACTGGTCGTCGGAGAAGAGAATCAAAATTTATTCGACAATATCGGATAAATATTCAATCGAATAAGGATAATCGGAAATGATAGATTTCAATTAAAATGTTCGGTTATAAAGTGTTTTTTTTTCACAGTTTATTTATTTCCTTCTCTCAGACGTTGTGTCGAAAAGTTTGCTACTTCAATTAAATTGTTCATTGATGTATAATTAGTTGAAATAGTTGAAATTTAACTGAATGTATTCGTATAAATATTATATATTTCTATAATATTTCATAAAAAAGTAAAGAGAATCAACAATTATTCGCATTATTATTCGAATAATTTTACAATTACTATACGTAGATTAAAAACAAATGAATGATTATTTTAGATAAATATTTATTTGAAATGATTCGAATAACGTTCGACTCTCGAAGGGAGCAACGATATTTCGAACGAAACCCATCTCGATTGTGAGAAACGCGCATGGTCACCGGTTATTTCGCGACGAACGTGTTCGAAAGTGCCGCGTTTAATAGCTTAGACGTAGACGGTCAGTTGTCCGGCGCAGGAGAAACGATAAATAAGAATATCATGCGATAATTAACATTCACCGAGGGTTGCCGGAACGCGAGCGATCGATCGGCCCGATCGATCGATCGTACACGCCGCGTTCGCAGGCCGCGCGCCGCGCCGATCGGATCCTCGAGATACCAAGATCCAACGATCCAAGCGGCGCTCCGCTCGCCGGCCCGCCCATGTATCGCTTCCTGCTTCTCTAATCGGATCGATCGTTTTTCTTTTACGCCCGATATTAATGCTCAACCGATCCGATGGATAAAACAACGCGGCGGCCGGCCGTATGTCTCTCGAAAAATTATTAGTTGTTGCCGCCGGTACCGTTCACGCGAGCCAAGTTTCTCAATACGCGATACATTCGGTGAACGGGAAAGATCCATCGATCTTGCGGTCGGTGTAATTCAAAATTGAATGAATCGTTTCTCATTCGAAATTATGCCAGCTACAAGCAAAGGATTTCGCATAAATCGACCAGGTCGTATTTTGTCTGTTATATTTTACATTATTAGTTAGCGAATTGCACTTTCACTTAGACTTTTGTTACAGACCGCAACATTAAGATCGCTGAACAGCAGCACCTATCTGTTTGCACGTCGAAGGTTTTCTTAAAACTAAATTGCGATGTCTTAGAGCTGTCGATCAGTATTCGGGCAATATATGATAAATGTTATTGTAACGCTAATGGGTAATGCTTATCTATTATGTATTTTATTTTACATTACTAACGGTGGGATTACTCTTTAATTCATTTCACGGTGATGTACAGGGTTATGTCAAGGTAATATAATTATACTTCCGGGAAGTGGGGAATTCCTGACGTCGTTTAGGGTAATTTTTACCTTAGCGAAAATGCAATTTGCAGCTTTGTTTACAAGTTATTATTGAAAACACTGACTAATCATTGGTCAGTAACTTTAGTTTCTTATAATATAAAATATGTACAAATTTTTGTGGTTTATCGCTCTGCAAAATACAAATTTTCTGTAATAGAAGAGAATGGAACCAAATAAATAGTTGTGTTTTTTCTTTAACACTTTCAGTGCCGACTGAAATGAAAAAATGTAACAGAAGAAACGTCTACTTTTTATACTATTTCTATGACTTCATAATATATTCGTATTATATAAATATTATACAATACTCTTTTGTTGTATAATATTAGACAAAAGTGTAAAATTGAAGTACTTCAAGTCTGTTAAGGGTTAATATTATAAATCCTATGGAATCAATCAAATTTTTCATAAACACCAAAAATTAAACAGTCTGGCTCCCACTCGTACCTACCTATGAAATACCTGCACATTGAAAGAGTAAACACCATTTAGCGATAATAATGAAAACGGGAAACAAAGATGAATTTTTCACGCGAAACGATGATATTCGTATTAATTGGCACGAGCCAAGATGTACGCGGTTTACGGATGCATAGTCTGGATAAAAAATTCGCGGCCCACTCGCACATTGGTCGGCGACCAAGATGCAGGAGGGATTTGCCGACCGCTATCTCCGCGGAGTGATCATTAATTTAATTAGTTTCGGCGAAAGGGCGAATTTAATCGTTCGCTCGGCTGCATCGATGTGAATGCTTGCTGTTCGCTCGAGCAGTTTTTCAGCCGGCGAGAGAGAGAGAGAGAGAGAGAGAGAGAGAGAGAGAGAGAGAGAGCCGCGTCCAGTTATTAAACTGTTATCGTGAGCAGCCTTTATAGAGAAGTCACTGATTTCGCCCGTACTTCAGATTCGTTCCAAACTCGTTCCCCGCTACGAATCATTCTTGGACATTCTCCTTCTTTCTAGCTAAAAGTAAACTTTAACCAACGCTGGTTAATGCTTTATTAGAAAAGGTTGACGACGTTAAGTTCTTATGTTGATTCTTGTCTCGTAATCAAAGAGAAACTACTTATTCGATTTTATCATCGATCCGTTTTTTTTTGTTAACGAAAGAAAAGTCCTTTCACTGTTAAGGACGTGTTTCATAATTAAGAGAAACTTTCATTTACTTCATTTTGTTAGGTCTCTCTTTCTTTATTACTGATAATCTAAAGATTCGATATTTGAGCTCTCGCTTTATAACTCAAGAAAACTTATATATATTAACCTTTTGTTTCCTAATTTTTCTAGAAATAAAAATTTTTCTTGAAATATCTTACAATTGGAAGAAATATAATTTATTAATCTCTGAACTAGTTATTAAACTTTGCTATGTTTAATTATTGGAAAGCGGACGTTTATGCATATATACGACGCTAATGAAATACAAGAACGTATTTATTTTATCAGAAATAAATAATAGTTTTTATTTCGGTTTGGTCCAACTAATGTTCTCATTAGCGAACAGAAATTTTCTCTCAATTTGATGTTCAAGAAATGAGCTGTAAAAATCGAAACTTCCTTAATTATTGCTACAGCGTCGATATTTATGCATTTATAAGAGATATGAGTTGATCAAATATGGAACAGTAGAAACATTTAATGAATTCAAAAATATTATTGAGCTATATTCATCGTATTAAAGTGAAACGAAATGGATATCTATGTAGCTTCTGTGTTTTGCAATTAGCACAGACAATTTTTATTATGCATACAAATTGGCAGTCTTGTAACAATAGAAGACGAGTTGGCGTAGTAAATGTTTTTAATCTTTATACTCAAAGAAGAGCAGTCTGATTCGATTTCCCTTCATAGTAAATGCATTATCTAATTGAATCGTTCGGTAAGTTGTTTCGTTTTTTAAAAAAATTTCATTTTAAAATAGTATTTTTGCGGTCATAAGATTTCAAAGTTACCAGAAAATTGTCAAAAAGGTTTTTCTTTTTACTCTTAACATTAAGAAACCGTCTTCTATTTTCTCGCGGATGAACGGATCAACTGTCCGAGCGACCTAATAAATATGCGTCCGTATCGTGCAATTACCGCGATTGAAGCGCCCTTCTCACGAGAAACAATTAACTAAATGGATCCCCTGAAATTGTATATAGATCGACCGAACGATGTTTTGACAAAGTTATTGCGGTATCTGGCGGCAACGCGCATTCGATTTGATCGCGATTTCGAAGGACCGGAGGTTAAGGTTCAAGGCGATCACCCTTGTCACGGTGAAGCCTCGCATTCCCTTAAGTAACCCAGAAAGGGGGTCCGATCGGGCCTCTCTCGAACCCCGAGCGTACCCCAGGCACGTACATACGCGTCGGCAGTGTTATTTTGCATAGTCAGCGCAAGCGCGCATGACGGCGTGGCATTTAAACAAGAAGAAAGTGAGAAGTACGAGAAGAACGAGAATGAAATGATTTCGAGCTGCCGGTGGTGATTTGCTTTTCCGCGAAAAATACCGGTTACACGTCGGTTACGTGGAATATTTTCGTCGTTGCTAAACAATCCACCGGTATTCGCAAGAAATTTACAGCTTTTCCTTGGACAAAATTTGCATTTCTGTGATTTTCAAGCCCAAATGAAATTTCGAAGGGTTCGCATTAATTTCTTCATCTAAATTGTATTCCTAACATTAGTCTTTTTTATTTTTAGTTGTCGAAATAAAGTATATTTTGGAAGTGTTTTAGTTTGAATGATATAATCTTAACGCTTTAGTTGCTTCAGCGGTTAAGAAGTTTTAAAGAATTGTTCAAAAAATAAATACAGGAAATTGTTTAGATAAATACGTATTAAGAAATTATGTTGAAATTATTTTAAAGAAAGTTGTCGAATTTCTCTTGAAAATATTCATTCCTGTTGTTTTATCAATAGAATAGCCATACTGATTTTAATGACATCGAAACATGCATTGGAAATTGCTTAGAAGTAAACTAAGAGTCCAGCATGCGTAAACCGTAAATTTTAATATACATATACCTAATATATACTTAAAATTACAAACTTACCTAAATGACTTTTAATGAAATCCGATTAATTCATAAAAATGGGACTTTATATCTTTATAATCCTATAAGTGTTTTAGCGTAAACGTACTCCGCGGCTTTGTGTAAAATCTATTAATAAAAAACACTGGTCAATGAAACATCAGCTAACACGAAACTGAGCCAATCAGCGGAATTGGTCTTCGTCCATTTATTGGCTTGGCCGTCTCGCATTAGTCGTGCTCGCTTCTCATTGGTCACGGGTTTTCATTAACAATTCTTAAACGAAGCCGCGGTGTACATTTAGGCTAAGGAAAAAGTTGCTTCAAATGACCTCAGGAATCCCCATTGTCAGAATTTTAGACATTTTCTGAGACACCCTTTATATAAAAAAGTGACAATGTTATTATAATATTACCTACAGCAACTGTATCTTTAGGATATAATTGAGAGTATGATTGGGATAAATTAAAAATCGTAGTGCACGCGATTAAATCAATTTTTGACCAAATTTTGGATCCAAATACTTGATTGCGCGATGTCGGTAGCGCGTGACGCGTCGCAATCCGACGTCAGGAAGAGACGTTAGAGCCGGCATCCGGTGTCGAATTGGTTCCGATTCATTTTTAAAATCTTTATCCGTCACAGGCTCCGCTTTTGTGTACGGAACGCCTCGAGATGCGATGTATTTTTGTCTTGTCTCTCGCGGCGAATCGTAATATCTCCGCTTGTGTGTCCGACGTAGAGGGTTAACTGCCGAGGCGAGAAACAGCCCTGTCGTGTCGAGTTTCACGGGAGCCATTAATCGTCCGGCCTTTCGAACAATATGGATATTTTCGTTACGTCGCCCGTAATTACTCTGGCTGGACGTAATTACCGTTCTAAATTGATCAGTCCGCGCAGATAGCGGGCATTGTTCCGCGCCAGAGAGATTTATTTGCTGAACGACATCCGTTCTACACCTTGGCTCCCTACGATCACGGCCGAAGATATTATTAAAGCGTCGTTTATACACGTCAGATTTCTGCTGGATCGAGTTAACGCGAGTTAAATCTGCCTCCTCCGATTGAGATTAATCTCCCCCTCGCTCCTGTGTCTCGGATCGCTGATACCGCGTTTTCTCGGTTCCGACTTCGTTTTGTTCCGCCCACACCTTGGCAAATTGTTTAATATTTTAGCTACGTTGCACCGCGTTGTTGTGACAAGTTAGCCCGTAACATATTTTTCTCGGCTTCGGTTCATGTTGCTCCTTGTACTGTGCGTTATTTTGCGCGACCAACTTTCGCGCGACTTTGCTACGTCTTCTGTTTACGCGTCCCTGCAACAGATTTTATTTAATTTTATACGAGTTTTTTTATGTACAGTTCGCTTAGTTTTGTACAGTGTCATCACCTTTTTCACTGTGTAGAGAGTAATATAGTTGAATTTATTTTAAACACTTTCATCTGATTTTAATGTTTGTGATATTTTGATAGTAGAATATATTTAATAAATAATAATATATTTAATAAACAATAATATAATTAATAAATATTAAATATATTTAGTATATTTGATTAAAATTGATTAGATTAATCAATTCGACTGTATATTCTATAATGAATTCTTTGAATTCTAGAAAAATATCATTGCAAGCAGATAATCAATTTCATTCATTACTTTAGATAGTTTATGAATGAATTTCTCAGAATCTATAAAACAATCTGTTCAAGCGTGAGATTCATCCCATTAGGTTATTTTTCTACATATTTAATATTAAATAGTTTAGAATTGAGAATAAAAAGTAATCTTACGTAGAAGGATAAATTACATTAAACCATCTTATTGAAAATCCAGTAATAAATCCCATAAAATGTACAAAGAAGGTAATTTCAATGAAAACTTCATTAATTAATCAAATTTATTGTGTTCACTATAATTTTCATAATGAATCTATCAAAATTGGATTAAAAATTTATCTAAATTATTACGTGCCAATCGAAATTCATTAAATTATTCTGATTTCAGTGTAAATTCAATACTGAATTGCCTAAAATCTGAAAAAGATTAATTGAAATGACAAATTCATAGAATTCATTATTCTTATTATAAACTGAACAATGGACTTTCTAAAATTTATTTAATACTGTATCTCTAGTGTTACGGGCCAGTAAAATATTAAGATAAATATAATATTATAAAATATTGTATTATAAAGATAATATTAAAATATACAGAAATCTCAAATTAATATAAAAATTCATTGTTTTCATCTATTCTATTAAAACGAAATTTATCAATCCAAAATTAGTCATTGAAATTAGCATATTCTCCCCGAGAGACAAAAGGTTTCTGGGCAGCAGAAATTCAGAATAGTAAGGTCTATGCTAATCGCAGGTAAGCAATGCAATATTTCAACGATCTATTGCAGTCGGGTGAACAAATGACGAACACTCTTAATGCGTTTATTTGCCGGCTGTTCGCGGGAGCAAATTAAAGATCAAGCTGCCTCTGCTAGTCACCGGCAGTTGCTCCCCTAAATCAGGAACACCATACAGTCTTAGCACGGATTCGTGGAAAATTGGAGGCAGTTAGTTTCCCAGCAGGGAGCCGCTCTAATCGAGGCATCCCGAAACGATGAGACCGCTGCCTTGTTATTATTTATGGTTTAAAGGGAAAATAGTAATAGGCGTGATTCATGATGCTTGAAGTCAGTCGAGTCGACAGCTTCGTCCGGTGTATGTCACTGATCATAGCGTCGTCGCATTCGGTCGACGAAATCCGGGACCATAAGCAGAATCTATTTATACTGATCCACGATGCGCTCTGCGGTCGAGTCCGATCGTTTTCGGTGTGTGCGTCTCTTCTAATCATCTATTGTTCTGTTCGACAAATAATTCGAATAGCATAAAAACTGACAGGAAAAGATTTTTAACACTTAACCTACTGAGCACTAACGATGTCTGAAATGTGCAGCTTCGAAAAATCAGAAGATTGAAGCAGGACTTTTCGACATTTGCTATTGTTTCTTATAAAATATACTTTATATTATTCTTGAGATTATAAACAACTCTTCGTAGGAAATGATTGAATAAATTTTTTAATTGAAACACACATCGTGACAAAAATAGGAAAATGTCTAAATAAGTCTTCTTAACAAAGGAATAGAAACAAAATTTGTATATTTTTCGTAAGAAGGATTCTTAATACAAATTAACTGTTAATATAATTCTTATTATAAATTAAGTGTTAATATAATTTAAGATCTTTTTTTAAAGAGATATATGAAAATGTAGTCTACATTTTTTTGTCAAGAAGCCATATGTGTACATCTTGCTATTTTTATTATAATGTTCGTTCGAATTAAAAAATTTATCCAATTTTGTCCTACGAAAGGCTCTTGGTAGTATCAATAATGTTTGAATAAAATACATGGAACCCGTTATTTAAATAGGCACGGTTATTGGAAACATTTTTTCTGTCTTTGTAAATTTGTTATCCTCTGCTATCTACTTTATTTATTCGTTGTCAGTGCAATTCCTATGAAAATTGATAATTTGAGATTGTTTTTAATTATTGCAGGCTCAACCAGAACGTTTAGTTTTTCAGCTGCCATAATCAATCAGGCGGTTTCAGTCGATCACAGTTCTTTGTTTTTGCAAATTGCTTTCGAAAGTCAGTAATTTGTTCGTCGCTGGCCGGCGATCCATTTCGATAAAAATCAATGTAATATTTTATAATGCATTTACGAATAACATCCTGAGAATAAATGATACGGTTACGGCAATCTTCTCCATACACGACAGTGTGCATCGTTGATTTTTCATTGGACATCCTCTGCCTCCGATGCCGCAATTGGGGACGATATCGCCTGAAAAGCAGCACAAGAACCGGGATGCTAGAACCCGGAAGCGAAACACGTTTCTGACAACTACCTTGCGAGTGTCATCAAGGTGCACCGAGAGACCACAGTGCAATTAACGCGAGATATGCCACGAACATGTGTCCCCGCCTCGAGTAGTTGTTGCCATTAGACATGCATCTCGTTGCATCCTTGTTCGAGGTGTTGAATCTCGTTCCACTTTTCAATAGCCTACAATTAAACGGGAGCCATTGGGTTTAGGTTCTTTCCTGGATTGAAAGCTTGCAAATCCGAGGAAATTATAGCTCTGTCCGTCGAGTGTAGCGAGGCAAACGCGCAACATCGTGTGCAAGAATATTAAATTTATCTGGATCGTGTACTAAGTGCACGGATCTCGAGGAAACACTCGAGTGCAAGAAGTGTCGATTAGATTTTAAACAAACCAGAAGCGTACCGTTTCATTCATCGTTGTTATATTTTAGTGGTAATCATCTACTCATTTATTAGAATCACGAAGATTCTGAATAAGTCTGTTGAAAAAAATTAAGACAGAAACGAAGATTCATTAGAACTTATCGTTGGTTCTTTTTGATATTTACTCGTTTAGTTTATAATTCATGTACCTTGGAATCACATTGTTTCCCCAAAGGTAGATATCAAAATATCGCCATGTGCGTTTGCTAGCATTTAGTAAAATGTAAAATGTAATAATTGTAAAACAAGGATGGAAAAAATAAAATAAATACGGAAACATTGGCTAATAATATTAATAATAAGCAATAGTAGTAATAAATGTGTTAAAAAAAGTATAACAGTAGTACATATAACAAAATGATGAACTCTTTCTCTGACATAAATAAAAATTATGCTTGGCAAGATGCTATCGAATGAAATAGACGACTCCCAAACTCTGTCAACTTTGCACCAATAATGTCAGATTTGCTTTGAAACAAGAACTATTTTGAAATTTTTTATTTTACAATTGAATAGAACAAATTAGAAATCTTAAACTTCCTTCTGATTTATGAAACATAAATTTAGTCATAATAAATTCATTCTATACTCAATTAAATAGTGCAACTTTCTTCTTCGACGTATAAAATCGAATTGACCAGCAATAAATCCCTTTCTGAGATAGCTTTGATGTATTCGTTTTAATTAGCAAAACATGTTTTAGTTAATAAATCCGTTGGATTCGAACATGTTTTTTGTCTAGCGGTTGGACTAGCTGGTAAGACGATAGGGCTAGGGTTCTGTTTGACACGAAATCACGCGGAGCTTTTTATTCGAATCTACCGGAAGTCGAAGGTGGGCGAGCGACGAAGGGGAATCCTTGCGCGTGAAACTCGTAGAGCCGCGATTCGTAAATAGGCATCGTCGTGCGACAGGAAGTCTTGCCAGATGCTGAAACTCTCTCTTTCTCTCTCTCCCTTTCTTTTTCTTCTCCTTTCACGTGATTCTATTATAATCGCGCTTGTCCGATTAACAGACGTTCTACGGATTGAAAAGGGTTCCGTCGAATCTTACTACGATGAAATACATAAGATATAATATGTGATGAAATATTTACATTTTGATGGAAGCGGTAAGAAAGCTAGGAAAATTAAGAAATCAATAATTATGTGTAAGTTGTGAAATTTAAATAATTTGGTGACTTAATATTCTTATTAGAGAAACCTGCAAATAATTTATAATCCATATTAACATCAAATTAAATTAAATTCATGTGTTGTCGCGTTTCAGGTATATTATAAAAACTTAATTTCTTAAAAATTGCATGTATAAAATATAATTGATAATTCAAATCAAATTACAGTTTATTTAAGAACATTATGGTTTACTTGACATCATTACTTACGGGAAAACAAATACATAAAGACGCAAGTATATAAAAAGAATTTTGCACACTTCTTTAGTATCTTGATTTATTCGATGATTTACAGTTAGTGTTCATGCTATAGTTTATACTATAATGTCAATACCAACAACTGCATTTGGCGACTGTTCTTTATAGTTATATTTATCCGAAAATAAAAGGAAAATGGCATCGAATTGCAGTTTTTCAATAGTCTCGTTAAAAATAATAGTGCTGACAAGTTGCAGAAAGAACTTTGCATAGATAACCACTTTATTATTTAGAATACATTTTGTCTTCATGTTTTATACAGGTATTGCCAGAAAAAAAAGACGAAACGTAAAAACAATATCGCGTGTCGTACTTAATTAGAAAAATCAAGAAAAACAATTGTGCTAAGTGCTAATATTTGAACAGTGAAAATTTGTAACATATGGTATCCTTTCTTGCACAGATATTTTTCTATCGTAGTGTACGATCTGTTCAATCCGGAAACCGGATCAATATCAACAACTTCCTCGAAAACTGCCGAATCCGTAACCGTGATCTATTGTCACAAGACGACGGAGAAGTCGAGGAATTTCAAAAAGAAATGTGGCGATTGGCGATAACAAGGGTCCCGGTTGCTCGGCAGACGAAGACGACCGTTCGTTGATTTTATCGTTTACAAAACGGCAGCCAGCTTTGTCGGGACGTACAAATTGCGCCACGGACGCATTCCGATGAAGTACGATAACGATTGGTAACGCGCAGGTAACAGGGCTCGTAATCTACTGAAAGGATCGAGCAAACTGTATCCCTAAAAAGGACACCCAACGGTGACGTAAGCGGACCGCACGCATGTCGCATAAATTCAGATGGGAATTACCGGCAATTGAGGTATTCGTCACTCCGTATCAGATAGAGCGTCGTGCCCGCGCTGATTATCTTTACGCGGTTGAAATATTTGACAATATATGCAAATGAAACGTCAGCGGACGAAAACATGCCTATACAAACGGTATAATGCTCTACCTAAGGCCGAAAAATATTCGATCAACATGGGGAGGGTGGACGGCCGACGAGAATTATTCGAGTGTTTACTGAAAATGAAACATGGTATTGCATATTCGGGACGGCTCCGTTTAAAAATAACCACCTAAATATCTGTCACGTTGTCAGCTGCGATGGTATCTGCTGGAAATGAATTCCATATTTAATTTCAGCAGTGTACGCGAATATGCGTGCATTTATTAGAAACGTTTGCGTAAATCGATTATCTTTTTAAGCAATTTAACCTGTACCAATTTACCTGCATAGATATTAACATAAGAACAAAATATGTGCCATGTACAAACACTGTGCAGTTATAAAAGTGAATATAAATTGTTCAAGACTTGCGTAGTTGTTAACAGGTAATAGATTAAGCAAGTTTATTACATTACATTGAATTCCTGATTTTTTTTATGAAGTTTTGTGAAATTCAATATTTGATGAAAAAAAATTTAATCTGATGAAATTCAATTATAATAAAACAATTCTTAGGTTGATTTACAAAACCATGTTGAACACAGAAAAATGTTGAAAATAAAAATTGAATGATTTTAAAGGACTTGTAATATTAATTTCCGTTAATTTCCGTTAATTTCCGTTAATTTCTATTAATTTCTATTAATTTCTAATAATTTCTGTTGCTTTTTATTAATTTTTGTTGGCGTTACAATATTATTTCTGGTTAAGCAGTTGCAAAACTTTTTCGATTAAAGTTACGTAACAGTGAAACGAAAGACCAATTATATCGCTGAGGTCGTAAAAACGGTATTGGAAACGCCCGTTTAATTTCGACGGCGCAGAAGGATTTTAATTGTTACTTGAAATATCGAGTAATTGAAATTGAAGTTGCGAGATATCCACAGTAGCCCTGGTTCTTTATGTGAAAGGCGAGTTACACAGTTGAGTACATTGGTCGATTGATGGTGCCGTAGCATCCGCGCTGTCTGTGTTCCGTTTGTTCGCAATCAAGATGTCAGAGGAAGTGCTTGTACCGAGTGCAGTTACTTCGGTGATTTATAATTTGTTAAGCGAGTTGAAGGAAAAAGAAACTCGCCGACCGACGGCACTGTTGCACGCTAATAAAACACGCAAATACAACTGTGGTTCGTTCTCGCTGCCAAGTACTTAAAAGTACATCGCAATGCAAGCAGGGTCGAACAGTGATTTCTTTCGCTGTTATAAAATTGTTTAGCAGCCGTTAAATTTTCTAAATACATTTCGTTTCATGTTTGGATAAAACTATTTTTTAATTAATAACACGCCTTATGCTCTGTCTTATAGTCACAGTTAAGCACATAAACTAAATAACATACGATGGTTCATAAAATTGTTGAGACTGAATTTATTTAAACTTTACATCATTTGTATTATAATGTACGCTTGAATTAAAAAAATTATTCAATCCTTTCCTATAATTTCGACTGGTGTATCAGATTCAAGGTAGTAGAGTGCCTTTGATTTATTTTTGAAGCATATGTAAATAACTTCATTCGTTTTCTATTTATTGAGTAAGATAGTACATTAATGTATTCAAAAATAATCTGTAAAACTACCCCAGCGTTTAACATCGACAATTTGTTGAAAATTGGATGTGTATAGAGACTTTCTGGATCCACTGTATAGATTCTGCAGATTCGGCAGATTCGGCAAGGAATGGCCGAAAGGAGTCGTGAAAATAATAATGAGGCATCATCGGGGGAGAATTTGAGAGCGAGGAGTGTCAGTTTGGAATGTAACACCTTCTCGCGTGACTCGAAGGAAGGCATCGCGGAGATGGTGCGCGACGGCCAGAATAAAAATGTCCGTTCGGACGTTCGATTGCTTGGCGCGTCGGGTCGTTCAACCACTTTCGTTTCTATTCTTTTTCCTCGCCCTCGTAGCCGCCCACTCGTCCGAAATTGCGGCTGCGAGGCCGCGGCGCCTACTCGCTCCGGTTTCTTCGCCCTTTTTCTCCTCGGCGAGAGCTCCCTTAAGGCGCCACTCGGGGGAAACCGGAAACGCTGGGCGAGAGATAACTGCTCCTAATTTCACGGCACGCGCAGAAACTGCACGATCCCTCTTTTCGAGACCCGTCCTCCGCCGTTCATTCCGCACCATCCCCCGAAAGATCTGGGACAAATCAGAAAAAGCCGACTGCACTACGGACTTCGAGATCGTCGTTTCAATTTTGTACCTTCGACTCGAAGACAAAGGACTTTGGAAGATAGGAGTGGCTTGAGCGTACGAATACCTTTCATTCGAAACGAAACGCAATCCAGACGCAAGAATGCAGTCCACTCTTCCTTATTCCTCGCCCTGCTCGCGTACCCGAGGAATTCCTTCCAAGGGCCCGCAATTGCTCCCCCCGCGACGTTTTGTATTCCCGCGTCAATCAACAAAATAATTGCCGTAGTCGGCGCGCAATATTGTAGCTCAACATCCAACTGGTAGAGATGGGACCAAGTTCGACGTGCAGTCGTAAATCCGAGTTAATCTTCTTCCAAGTTTCTGTACTGCTCCTAGGCGCGATGTTGGCTCTGATTCTGGCTCCCTCGAAGCCAGCGACACCGAGGCCACGCCTACTCAGAACCTGCCACGCCTACTTCACAGAAAGCAAACTAGGTACTTGGACGATTTACGCTTTGATTCTTTACAATGTACAACTTCCCCAAGCGGACTAAACTGTTTTTAGGACACAGAGCATGTTAGGGTCTCCTAGA
This sequence comes from Augochlora pura, assembly GCF_028453695.1. Classification (NCBI taxonomy): domain Eukaryota; kingdom Metazoa; phylum Arthropoda; class Insecta; order Hymenoptera; family Halictidae; genus Augochlora; species Augochlora pura. Next base: position 21,645,944 of record NC_135781.1, read on the forward strand.
GCATGTATTGGTTGATTTTATAGGACAGACCATCGGTAGGAAAGAGTAAACCAACTGTTTAATTATGAAAAATAGTTTCAAATGCGACAATTGTGAGTGGCGCCATTTGACGTCACTAGATTTTTTGTTATGGGGAACTGTCAAGGATCCAATCCAATGGTCGGAAAACGATTCGGTCATTTAAGAAAAATATCCACCGAGTTAATAGTATATATAAATAATATAAATAAATGTATTTAGAAAATTGAGTCGACAGGATAAGACGACTGCCAAGCCAGTCGAAGTATTAGAGTATACCTAATTGGCCCTTATTAGGTATTATAATAAAAAATTTTAGAATTAGGCAATTTACCCGTTGCACTACAATGACGAGTCAGATTCGTGATGAAGATTGAATACATAACTCATTAAATAACATGAGATTTGATCAGAGAGAGAAATTAATTTCCTACAAATCTCTATCTTTATCAGCAGACTGCATGAAAAGCTAGTCGAATAAAAATAACCAAGTCGAATGCTAAGCAATGAAGACATTATACAAGATTCAGAATTTTCTTAGATTCTCCACAATTTATTGAAGTAAACACAAGAAGAGATTATATTACCTATTTCACATTCGTTCTTTGATTTAGACAATTTTCATTTTGCACGAAGATCTACAGTCTCGTTATTAAAGTCTCCAAATGAAAGAAAATGTAATGCACAATAAATTAACTTATAAATATAATAATAATAAAAGTAACTTGCCTCGTTTTATTAGCGGAATTATTAATGACGAAGAGGTGCAGATCAACGCAGTTGCGAAGGAAATCATAGTGCAAGCAATTAACAGTTTTACTGCAACTTCAACCGCCTCGAAAGTATCAAATAAGTTAAACTGCTTCATTTAATCAAATTAAAATGTCGAGATAAAGTCGTACGACATCAATTAGTTTGTTAACATTCTTAAGTTTTGCGAATCCTAGACAAATTCGGAAGACACGATAGATCAGCGTACTAATGCATCTTGAAATCCAAGCAAATAAATCGTCGTCCACATATGGGTGACATAGCAGTTGAAGTGTGAACGGACGACGAATACTGAGTGATATCCAGGGTTGAACGCACTAGCTTGCTTGCGACGAGCTTGAGCCCATCCCTAGCTGGTACAGCGATCCCATCGCAGCCTCGCCCATTGCAATTTCGTTGACGCTTGTTTCTTCGGCGGCGCAATTAAATAGCTGCGCACTTATTAACGCCAGCACGCGTAGTTGTTCGTTCCATTCGCCACTCGCGAGCCGAGTGGATGAAACGCGGTCGGTTTTTACTTGGATCCTGGCCGAGTCGGGACGACCAAGGCCTGCGTTAAACCGATAGCTGAACTTCAGGCTAAGGCCAAGGCTGTTTAAGGCAGCCGACGCGCGTTCCTCTCTTCCACATGCCAACTACGGTCAGAGAACTGACGATAGTCGGTTCTTGTGCCGGTGGATCGTTCATCGGAGGACAAAAAGTGGACGATCTTCCTTTTGCCGGTCCTCGGAACGATTGCCAATTATTAATTAACACGGCCTCGTGGGAGTTGTTCCCGCCGACCGCTCGGCGATTGCAGCGTTAATTCATAGCTGCTCAATTTGGTACCACTCGGTCGAAGTAATTATTAGGTTCGTGGGTGTTTCGCTGTTCCGATGTTATTGCCGAAGCGGTTGCTTTCGGATTTCTTGTCCCAGTAGTATCGAAATTGCCAGCATGTTTTCGTACGAGGGCATTAATCGGATTCTAATGAAATTGCTGTTGGTATTGTCAAGCGTAAGATAAATGTCTGCTCTCGAGACCATGTTTGCGACGGTGAAAGATTTGAAGATTTTTCGCCGTGCATGAGTGAGCTAATAGTGTCTCGTTTAACTTCGTTAAAATTTCTAGTACTTTGATTTTAATTCGGTTTTGATTAAACAAGAATAAGTCTTGTTTTCCATAAATTGAACATTTTATTCGTAATTAAGCGATTAATTGCAGAAATATGTCGTTCTGATGAGTTAAAGTAACTGTCTAATGTAGTCTAGTGTAGATATCTACTAACCCATTCATGTTTAATGAATCAAACTGAATGAGAATCGTATACCAGTTGCCGTAACGTGAAATGAAACTAAGAGTAATATGGGTGTTCATTTTCTCACCCGCTATATCACGCAAAGTGATCTTAACCAGTTAACTTGCTTTGACGAGTATACTCACCATAATGCAACATGTTATGATATTCTTGATTAAATTATATATTCTGCGAGCATTATATTTAAACAAAGTAGGAAGAAAATTAAGTATGTGCAATAGTTAACTGGTTAAACAAAAATTAACGACGAAACTAACAACTACAGGCTTTAAAATGAGACCAGAGTTATTAGTTGCATAATTCTGATTAGATTTTTGCCATAAAATTTAACATTTACAATATAGTTTAAATATCGACACTTTTTCGATAGTCGATGAAGTGATCAAATGCCTGTCCCAACCACTACATTACATCAGCGAACTTTTCTACGACAAGTATTAAAATACTTTCATGAATCGGTACATATATGCTACTGGTACATCAGCCTATGTGTAGAATTATTAGGACGTGAGTGCGCGCGTGTGTAGTATTTCATTGCATCTGTAATTACGCTCGACTTCCTCGTACCAGCCTTAACGAATAGAGATTTGCGGTGTCAGCACGTGTAAATAAGATCGCAGCCGATAGCATTGATAAAATCAGTGTACATCGGACAGCTTTGCTCGAGTTGCTCGCACTGTGAGCGAGTCGAGATCGACATGTGTCGAATGTGGGCAGCAAGCATTGTGAACGCTTGTAACTCGCGCACAATTTGCTTGCCCGATGATGAATACACGAATTCGAGCCTCGTTGCGCAATGATGCGATCTCCCTCTGATTTAAACGATTTGAAAACGAATGAACCCTAAAATATCTAACATTATACTCTTACTAAATATTATAATGTTTAGTATAAAAGGAAAAGTTAATTCCTTGTTACTTTTAACAGAGTTCAAAGAGAATACAAAATATGACTCTCTCGAAAGATACTTAGCGACAGTGTCGTATTTTTACCTGAACACATTCTCAATTTTACGCCGCTACAATTATTAAAAATTCTACTCAAAAAATTGTCTGTAATATTTTACAAATACAGGAGAAAAATTTAACATAAAATGTTGGTTATTAAATTGCAATTACTATTGTAGGATTGAACGCTAATGATCGATATTCATTGATTTATATATTAAAGTCGCTTGTGTTTATAAAGTCACATATTTCACGAGTATTTTCGTGCTTAGTGATATCGATGACAGTTTTGTCTACGGTATCTTAAAAATATTGCTACCATGTGTCACATACGGCTAGCTTAAATGGGCTCCTGTCCACCAAGAATCTAAAAAAAGGACGAACGTTTTCGAGAACTTCGAAACGCGATAAGCTGTTTTCGTGGTGAATCATGTTTCCAAGATAAGTAACTCTGCGGACAAACCGTCGAATATATTAAATCATTAATTTTTATACAATAACTAAACTAACTTTATTTGAAACCATCACTTCTAGTGGGTGATAGTTATTTATAATAATATATTAAATTTATACTGGTAAAAAGGTACGTATAATATAAAAGTGTCAGTGTATATTGTTTACGTTTGTGGCTGAATGTTAAACATTTTATAATTCTCTTCAGATTCGAAACATCTTCCATTAATATTCGACAAATATAACTTACTCTTCCCAACGATGGTGGCTCAAATTAAACAACTAATTTAGTTTATTAAAATATTATATTGATAATATACTTTTTCAATTAAATGTCAATGCATATCCTTCGCTCGTTTCTTTTTCTGCAACTTTTTGGTGCTCTCAAAGAGACATATAATAAAAAATGGTTAAATATAGGCCAATTTTAGCTTCATTAATACTTGATTGTATTATACAAGGAAACCACTTTTTTTTAATTAGAATTTTCAGGTGTTAACGTTTCCTGGCTGTCCAGCGCGAAATGCAGAATATTCGCGATTTAATTGAGTATCAACAGCATGGTAATTTATCAGAATATCGTCGTACAATTACTGGCCAGCCCGTTCTTCGATTCTCGTAACTCGTCGTGAGTTCGCGTGCGAATAGCGCGCGAGTATCCGCGGTCGACACGCTGATATATTAATGCGTCCGACGCATATTTAATTACTTGTTCGATGGACGAAACGCAATTCGTTCGATAAAAATTATAGTACACGGTAAAAACGATCGAGCCTGTACTACATAAATATTATCTGGCGGGTGAGTTCTGTGATTCGTCGAAGGCAACCTGTACGGCCTAATACCGAGACGGTAATTAAGACTGAAGAGAGTCCTCGTAAGCAAGCAATTAAGAGCATTAATTGACGCTGGAAAGTCAGCGCACAGCTGAATGGTCTATCGTTCACCGTTAAATCGTAGGACGTCCAATAAATGATACGGATATATCGATCACAACAATCATCTAAATTTTCGATCCTAAAGTAACGTTTTCAATTTTTTGTGCATACTTCTCATGGATAGTTTATTCACAAAACAATTTTCTCAATGTTTCAGAGAACAGAAAACATTTTAGTAACCTTCTTACACGTCGTAGAATGAAACATGACGTGACACATTTAATCCTACTAAAGTGTCCATAAAAATACAGTATGTATTTATATAAATATAAATGTATATAGTCTTCACGCGACGGGGAGGCAGCTTTGTGTTTACATTCCCCCTCTTACTAGCTGCGTCACTGCAAGTACCGTTTAACGCCACTAGCGACTGATAGCCACGGCAACTGTTAGTAAAAGGAAGATTTTAAATACAAAGGTGCCACTATCTTGTCGCGTCAAGACTATATGTATGTATAACTTTTCAACGTACATGTATGTATAACATATAACATTAATGATATTCGAAAAAAACATAAATCAATGTTCTTAATTTGAGTATATTTGAATATACAAAAATTAATGTAAAAGTACAGAAGAAAGTACAAATTTATTTGGCGAATTCAATGAATCTGACTCTATAAAATGGTAAATAGAAAAGTCGTTGCACAATATTTATTCAATATGGTCCGGGTTAAGAGACACATTGTTTGATTTGTGGTATTTATAAAAAGTTTGATCTTTATATAATTTATAACATGAGTATAATGTAAGTACGAAAATGATATAAGTGCGAGTATGATATAAAGTTCATATTCACATATTTAACCCTTTTGCGGTCGAGCGGCAAGTCTAAGGCGTCGCTGAAAACTATCACGCCACGTCCCAAAATAATTTTTATCAAGTTTACTTACATTAAAAAAATCGTTAATAACCTGTGAACTGTTGCACGAATCGCAAAATTCAATTCTATAAGGTGTAAAATGCACCACGTTATGTAAAATAAAAGCGCTATAAGTTTGGGAGAATATTTTGGATTTCGTGTTAAAATGGCTCCGACTACAAACGGTTAGTTCTCTGGAAAAATTGATAATAACTGTTTTTAGAAGGCTAATTAACTAGCGACGTTTTCGTACAAGATAAATGTGACAGTGATTAAGAAAGTACTGGCACAAATGGCTCGCGTGTTTCTCGCTAGGAAGCGTGCTCCGATTGGAAAACTATCCGCTTCGACGGGCAATTACGTTGTATTGTGAACGGGCGACTGCATTCGACCCGGAAACTGCACCGCGACGACGCTGCACCTCGACACAGAAACGAGATTTAAGCTGTCGATGCGCAGCGTCGAACACACTTCGAAGGCGTCTGCGGCTTGATAGGTTTCTGACGCCTGAAAAGGATCAGCAACTCACGGCGAAGGATCGAGCTCTTTGTGGGTCTGCAATTAAGGTCCTGGCCCGGCGAGGAGGATGTCCCATCAGGCTTGATCCTTGTCACAAATCGGTATTTTAAAAAGAAAAGAAAGATTATCGGAAACTGCTCCCTTTCATCGAACGAACAAAGCGTTCCCGTTTTACACTGCAGCGACGTCTCAGTCTTGCTCGATTGCATTGTTTCTTTTGTTTATTTAGATATTTATTCAAGGATTTATTTTAGAATTTATTTAAGAATATATCTGAGAATTTATTTATGAATATATCTAAGAATTTTTTTATGGGGTTATTTAAGAATTTACTTAAGCATTTACTTAAAAATTTACTTCAGAATTTACAGTATTTAAAAATTTATTTAAAAAATTACTTAAAAAATTATCAGAGAATTTATTTGAGGATTTAATGAACTGTTCATAAATGACGTGTTAACATCGAATAGCTGTTAACGTGTAATTGAAATTCAACGAATAATAGAATGAGTCATTTGTTTGATCCTAAAATTAGACGGCGGGAGATTTTCGCAGCATGTATCTCTTTCTCGAACGTTCAATTCAGAATTGCATGCCCGAATGAATTTGATATCGGAACCCGATACGTCGTTGTTTCTGCACAATCGTTTAACCATTCACATGCTACACGGAAGTATCGGTTGCAGTTGATCCTTCCTGGAAGTCGTCATTAACTGTTAATGAGTTGACCTCTGATTTGAATTGGTCAGAAACGAGAATTCAGTGATTACTAGTTTTCTACTTGATAATTTAACTGAGAATGACCTACGTAATGAGTGTATTGTTTAAAAAAGATATTGCTTGTTATTATAAAAGAATGTACAGTTGATAATTTCTAATATTTGAAAAGTAAACATTTAAAAGTAAAATATATACGTGTACAACATATAATATAATATAATATATATGTAAAACTAAACATATTATATACAATCATATTATATTACTATCGAGCCATCGCCATAATGTAATTCGAACGAACGCAAATGCTAAGCAATTATACATCATAAATAATTGCCAGAGAAAGAAACTTGTCTCGGAATTTTCGTGACAGGAAAAGGAAAATTGATTTGCATACGTTTCTTTAATGTGCATATACATAAAAGAAGGGAGAAACCTTTTCTGAGTAGCTGATATAATCACAGTCTGTGCCCGAAGAGATCGATTCGCGCGTTAATGTCCGACAAGATCCAGTTATGCGAAAGCACATTACGCAATCGGAGTGAAATGATACACCGAATCGAGATTCGTATCTGGCGATCAATCTTTCGGCCGTAGGGACTGCCATTAAACGCGTTACCAGGGTAAATACGCTTTGAATTAAAATGCTTGTCGAACAAAGTGACGAAATGATTAATAATCGTGCACGTGTTTGTTTGTTGCACGATGGCGGAGATGATGGGAAGAGGCGCGACGCGTGACTCACACAATTAAAGGTTGCGCGACGTGTTGCCAACAAATGACAAGTTTGAGTGATAATATATATTAATATCATGCTAATGTAAATAACAGTGGGGTAGAATTACGATGTCGATTTGTTGCGTCACAGGCAGAATTATACAGGGTGTTCTATTTGAACCAGGCCTCTTTAAAGACGATATACAGTAATCTGTGAATGACTGATTTCATAATAAAGATTTGGTTTATATAAATCTTTCACTGTTTTGCAACATTTGTGTGCATTCGAATGGTTATCCGATTTTTATTTCTTATTTTGTTTTTATTATTCAATTTAAGTAACTTCGAATCACCTTAGAGATTTTTTACGGGCTTGCGATACCTTTGGAACGCCCTGTATTTTCGTAAATTGTAAAGAGGTATTAAATAAACGATCAAGAAAATTGTTGATGGTTCGTTGGTAGCAGAGAAACGTTGCAAACATACAGTAGAAGATCTACAGGCTGATGCCACATAAATATGTCCCTTAATCGTGATAATAAGCAGTAATTGTGTTATTAAATTATTAACCATTTTTATTCATTTTCATTATTCATTAACATTTTCAAATACATTTCATCGATGTGGCCTTAAAGCTACCTTTAATTTTTAATCTTAATTGTAAAATTAAATAGAATGCAAAATATTTGTTCTACTATCATCATTGAAGAATATATTTAAGTGGCGACTTTTAGGTATCATGGAATTAATTACTCGTAGATCATTCAAGAAACAAGTAAATTCTTTAAGGAGGTTAATAAAAGAAATTGGCTTAATACATTTTTGATATTTAGTTCCTTTTTTCACAGTCCTCTCTAGTACCAAAAACATTAAGTATTCCCTTTGTTTTCATATTATGCCACGTGATAATTCTTCTCACAGGGAACTGTACGCTACTTCAGTCTATACGGTAAAAAAATGTCGTGTATGACGCAATGTGTCAATCCCTATAAATAATCGTCGAGATACTATGTAGTATATTTCACAGCCCCACATGTGTAATTAGACGTATGAGCGTGATGTTCGCGTCAAACGTTAATGATCTCTCGAGATGTTATCGCCCTTATCGTTTCTGGGTGAGTTTCTTATGGGAAAACCGTAGGGGTGCTCGGATTTATTAGCCTGAGAAACGCTCGCGAGAGAAAGCAGAACCCCTCATCCGATATTGTCCGTGATAAGCTCAGTCACGCGTGTAATAGGAGGGAAAACGGTGATGCTGAATCATTATTACACAGTACCTATTCTAACGCCATAATATATAATAATATTTCAATAAACACTTATCCGTTCCAGGTTCGTACGTCTTCCGCTGACATGTCTTTTCAAATATAAATCATTTCTATATTTTTATTAAGAATTTATTATAAACTTTATATCAGGATTAATATGAAGGAAATATGTTTAAGAATTTATATTTTCTAGTCATTATTTGGGCACTGCGAAGAAATATATTATAACATTATTATTTTTGTGCATTCAACGGTGTAATATTTAATCAAAATTCCATCTTAATGAAATGTTATAATCTTTCTTTTATTTACCTTCCAGTGTGACGACTAAACTAGGTATATATATGCAAAATTAACATTTTCTATTATAATTGTATAAAATATGTACTCTAATGATTACTAAACTGTGGATCTTTATGCAAATTCTCATTTTCACGAATCCTTTTATAAAATATGTATACAAAGAACGTAGAATAATGATACAATTAATTTTGATTAAAATTCGTGTTTAATTGCATTTTTAAAATATGCCTATATTATGAATACATAGTAACTTAGATTGTCTAAAATACCGTCTTGATGATATCATGCAAGCTGAACAATTTGCACGGAATGAAATGTCTTCTAAATGAACTAAAGCAATCCAGAACGACAAAAATTCCCTACATTCACCGTATATAAAATTAAATTTAATGAACATGTAACAGCCATAAAAGCAAATGATTTTTACCAATTTTTCTTCCATAACCCTATTAATAATATAAAACTAAACTTTCTTGAAATAAATACATTCTTAAACTACAAGGAATTATTTTTTAAAGCTCTATCCATTCATTATTTCTCTAAACTTTGAAGTTTATTGTATCGCATTAACTGCGTTTATAATTTCTTTATTTTTAAAACAGCACAATTTCGAGAGACATTTCAATATGTATCATATCAATTTAAAAAAGCTGCTAAGTAAGCTGCAAATGATCCAGATGAGATTTATGGAAATTTAATTTGAACAGTAGAGGTTCCGTTAGCCTACATATTGTTTGGTCCAATTTCATAGTGTCTCGAGGATATCATTAATCATTGACCACCACTTGGATGCTAACGCGATTAATCTTCGAATTTCTATATGGTAACGGTCCTGATAATTAAATACCGGTTGGCGGAGCTACCTAAACAATCGAAAGAGGATTCGTTCCTGAACGGTATGTTTGCTCGACACGGCCCGCGGCAGAATGGCAATCGTTCTTTCGTCCTGCAGCAGCGTCGCAGTTTCAGTTTCAGCTGCAGCTGCAATTGGAAGTCGCGGCCGAACTTGCTGGGACTCGCTGCGAGCTGCGTGACCATTAATATCGCGGCTCGTTAATCTCGCGGGGATCGAGACTGATTAATCGAACGAACAGTTCGGCGACTGGGCAGCATTAATTATTCCCCACGCGCGCGCGCGCGCGCGGACAGGTTTTCATTTTCGGCCCGATATTCGCCGCGGGACGCCGCTTACACGGCTTCTCGAGACGATAATCGATTTCTCTCGCGGCGGAAACACACCTGTATCTGTATCTCGGCCGGCGCGCGTAAATCAGATGCCGCATAAATAATCGGGACGCTGGCTGAAACGTTTGACGACGATATTAATGGCGGCGGCCATCTGACAACCGAGGAAACCATGCGGAAATTCTCGGGCGGCTTTAATGATTTAATTAGCAGGAAGCACGCGTAATGCGATCGCAAAAAAGACAGATTTTTTGGTATCCGCGTGATATACCAGCCACGTTTGTAATGAATCCCTTGGGATACCATTTATTTTATGGTCACATTAAAGTTAATGTTTTTGTCATTTGTAACTTTCTAAAGGCAAAAGTGATATTGTAGTTATTCTACACCCACGGTTTATCTAATAGACAAATATTCAGTTTAAGTACGACGATCTGGTAGCGTCCGATAGGCATTCTAAACTGATTCGCATACATGGAATGAAGATTCTGTGCTTCTTGAGTAGCGTCTAGTTTATGTGAGATTAATTGGAAGAATACAGTACTACGTCTTACAAGAAATGAAATAGATAAAATGTAAATTGAATCAGTTGATCAGATTTTAGGGATAAATGTAGAATTTTTATAAATTATTCTAATGAAATATAATACGTAAAAATACAGCCAAAAATAATCAAACAGAATTATTAACAGCTAACAACAAATATTTGGAGCACTCTTTTGACATCATACAGGTGGCATGTCTCATTTGCAATAGACAGTTTGAAAACAGTTTGCTAACAGCGTACATCAAGTAGAACTTGAATTCAGTTTCACTTAAAGTCAATCGATATTTATGTATAGAAAAATGTTTTGAAAAAATCAACCAAATTATTTGTAACTTACTGAGTTATTAATATAATATAAACAGAAGTAAATAAAAATAAATGTAATTTAAATAAATATAAATTATCTGTCTCGCGTAATTGTACTGCAATTAAGAGATCGACTGTCTAACGAAATTGTACTACAATTAAGAGAAGTAATAATGAATGATTTCCGACTAATGTTATTCTGTTCATCGGCCCATCGATCGAATGAAATATTTGGATCTGTTTGTTTCTGTGGACCGATAAATCACAATTAAAGAACAGCAGGACAGAGTAAAAGCGACACCGTGTACAAAAGCGGTTCAAGTAGCTCGATGACAGTCTACAGCTCCCGGCGTGGCACTTTGAACGAAGGAAATTGACTTTGTCAGTCTCGAGTGGTCGCGTCCACTTCTTTTCACTGTCAATAGGGATGCTGTAAAAACGAGACACTCGATCCGCACAGTCTCGATCCCCTCGGAACGAGGAAGAAAATCCATCGCGATCAAGATGCATACGAACATGAAAATTGTCGCGATCACGAACCTGTGATTTCAACGGACTTGATAGAATGCTGATGTTTCTTTGTGGATAAACCTGCGGCGAAATTACATGCTTCCGAGAATCTGGCGATCGTCTGCGGTCCATTATTTCCCATTCAGACTTTCTATCTGGTGAATTTGCAAAATAAATAAACGTACACTAATGTCTACGATAGAAATGTGAATATAATTTATGGTTTGGGACATCTTAATTAATTTTTCAACGACAATCACAGATTAGATCATCTTATCTCATAACAATTTCTATTTTTATATATTTCAGTAAATTATCCGACAACAATTCACAATTTAGAACGTCTTAATAAATTGTACAATTACACTCGTAGTTCAGGGTATCTTAATCAATCGTCTAATGACAATTTCAGTTTAGAACTGTCTGAGGGTTGGTTAACTTGTTAAGTACGACGTCGGTCTTAAAGGAGTGACAGTGAACTTTCTGTTCAGCTGACATTATTGCGATCAGTTAGAAAAAATGCAATGCAAATGTAAAGATTTATTTGAGTAAAGAGCATTTAAACTTTTCATTGATTATTTTCAAAAAGAGTGTAAAGTGTAAAGTGCAAGTGTAAAGATCCATTTGAGTAGAGAGAATTTAGATCATCGTAAAGTTGCTTAATTCCAATGCACATTTCATTTGGCAATAAAATTTGTCAATTTTCTTTAAGAAGGGAATATTATTCTATTAAAATTACATTTATTGTTTAATCTTGATATTAGCCCTACACACGGATTTCGACCGATGAAAAGTCTATGATCAGTCCCTTCGCCTAAACGAAAAGTCAAGCAACATTACCCTTACATTTAACGTGTTAAAATAATCTATCTACGTCGTGAAAAAAATACTTGGTTATATAATATAGTCATTACTAGCGCATGTTTACACTTCGAGTACTGTACAATAAGAAGACGTGCACACGGAAACATTAATACGATATAGCCGCTAGGCATGCACACATATGTACACATGTAGTCCGAGATGTCCGACACACGCATTCAAATCGTAATGCATGTGAACCAGTAGAAAAGTAACGATTGCCACGGAACTGATGTTCCGTTAAGAATTAATAATGCGTTCAATGACAATCGCAGTTTAGAAATCGTAATAAATCGTTTAATGATTATTGCAGATTAGAACCTCTTGATAAATTGTTTCATTAGAATCATACGTTCAATCGAGTACTAACAAATCATTCGTAGTAATACGATTTAACAATTTCGTTATCGATCACCATGTAAAAATATATTTTTCGACTCTCATTATTATTGCACAATAAATGAAAGTTCTATATCTCTCTCTTTATATATATATAATAACCTAGCTGTACATAAAGTAGTGATCATACTTGTCACCGGCGTCAAAATCATTCGAATTTTATGTAAATTAAAATATTAGATGCTGAATTCAAACCTCGGTATAAATTATTAATCTCGGCTTGAGATACTATACTATTCGTTGTACGGTTCGATTTGCCGCATTCTCCGGATTAATTTCCGCATAATTCTCCATAAGCCAGCCTCGAAGCATTGCACACTTGCCCGGGGAATTCCAAAACAAATGTTTTATGCGCAATAATTTCGCGAAAGCAAGAATCAAGGCAGTTCCGATCGAAAGCTTATGAAATCAAGCGAGCAACTGCCCATTGTCCGCCAGCTTCGGCCGAGAGAGTCTGGCGAAAAAACTGCATAAACAATCGTTTTTATGCCCTCGGCCTGTCAAACTGCATGCGACCCCGGTTAGGAGACATTCCATCGAACGCGAGCGGTCGGTTCGCACGTTTCTAGCCGCAAGCCGTCAATGGCAATCGAATCTCGCGAGCCCGCAGGTGCGACACGGCCGGCTCGTAAAATCGCGAAGTATACTTCGCACCTTGATCTACGCACAAGCGGGGACTAGTTGTCATGGAATCCCGTATGCCAGAATGCCAGCCCACCACCGTCTGCTATGTTAATTGCCAGACAATGGCGCCGGGAAGAACCGCTGTCGGGGACGTTTCGCCGTGGACTCCGCTGTCAATGCAAGCTGTCGCCAGAGTTAGGCAATGCTCGACGCGATCAACGATCGAAGATTACAAAATTTACCCTTGACTGGCAGATTTTTACTGCAAACTTGCGTTCACGCGATATTTGGAATCTGAACAAATGAATAAATAATTATTACAAAATTTCTGTTGGTACATGCGAAACACGATATACCTTTTTGAGTTTCGAGGATTCGAGTGTTCCGCTTCTAAATACTTTCATGTGTCATCACATGTTATTATTATTGCGCGAGTCATGTCCTTTATCTATTTCGTATACAGGGTATACGATTTTAATCAGTATATGAAAGTAGCACATCAAATTCACACTGGACGTAAAATGTTTCCTACAGAAATCAAAATGAAATATTCATTTGAGTTCATTATTTTGAATAAACAAATATTAGATCAGACATGACAACAAATTATTACTTCTCGCACTTAAGTATCTCGTAAAATAATCATTGTTATCAACGTGTCACTTTTACTTATACATTAAAATCGGACACCAAATCGTCAAATTAGTAATTGCTGAACTCTTTCAAATATTCCATCTCTACTGGAAATAATAGTAAATGCATTTTAAATACATACACAAAATAGATCTTCCCTTTCTATCGCATTTTTATAAACCAACGCTTATATCAATTTGAAACGCTTACACCTATTCAATAAATCATTTTCGGACGCACGTTTGTATGAACATTTTTCATCTACTAAATCTCAGTAATACGTAATATAAGTTTGGTCTTAACCCCTTACCGTACTTTAACGAGTCAGACTCGTGATGGAGATTTCTAGTAATAAGCTGTTACGTATGAATATTTACATTCGTTCCTTTAACTGGGAATAAAATTTTATTCTCTCGTTACCAATATTTAAACATTCAAGTAGATATAAGCACACGATATATATAAAATTCCCTTTTTCATCTAAGAATTTAGTGCGATCGAAGAAATTCTAATCGTGCAATTTCTAAAGAAAATGGACGGGCAAGGGGTTAATATTTCCGAACACTATATACATATAGCTTTTTGACCAAAACGTTCTATGTACCTTGTTTATTGACAAATGTGTATTATTATACTAATAATATACAGGAATACTATAATAAATGACAGCGGTGAATTACTTAATCCTCCAACACAACATCGCAGCGGGTTTTCAAAGCTTGTTTTTACGTCAAAGCTCGTAAAAACATTAAAACAATTGAAGACAAACTAGGTGTGGGTACCAGAAATGGGTTTATCGTTCTATTCTTCGCCTCTTCCTTCGGTAAGTCCTTACAATCGTCTCGGTTAATGATACACATAGCGGTTATTGCGTGCCGGTAACGCAGACACGCGTGTCTCACTTACGCACATCCCTCGTAGAACTTTCATGGCGTTCATTCATATACGAATGCATGGGAGGGCCGATAGTTTGAAGCGAGTGGGTTTTACGGTAGCCGGGGATGACGTGTGTAGTAGAACGAAACAATAAAGTATCGCTGCGCCACGGCATACCCATACGAGGCAACGTATTATTCCGCGAACGGACACCGCCATTTACCCGAGATTTATCGCATTATTTATGGGAAATTATGATTGCAACAGTGTGCCGGGTTGGCCGGCTTTTTTTTGCGGTCGTCGGGTTCGACGTTGGATGATGAAATTAGGCGCTGCGTTCCGCTTTCCCATGTTTCAGCGAGCCTAATGTCCAGAAAATCACGAGGCTCTCGTAACGGGCTCATTCGTGACGTTGCTTTCTAAACTTTCATTAGAATGTCGTCGATTCGGGCCGGTCGAAAATGAAACGCAGAACTTGCGCGTACCGAACGTCATTTTACTTTTCGATCCGTCGAAAATCAGAGAGATTATGCTGCCAGGAAGTTAAAGTATTCAGACAATTGTGCCCGTAATTATGAAAGTGGTCGAAGTCAAAATTTAAAAAAAAATGAGTTTATCAGTTATTTTCACCACAGAAATTTATTCAATGTAATTTTTACGATATCGTCAAAAATGAACCATTAGATGGTGGTTGTAATTTCAACATTATATGGAATTCATTTAGTGTTCATTATAAAAGTGGTTTAAGTCAAAAATTTAAAGAAATTATATAAACATAACTTGAAAACGGCGCGCGGTCCACTTCGACGCGTTTCTGAACTACATAATAAGCCGATAAAATGAAAAGTGTCAATCAAATAATAATAAAAACAGCAAATACAATGGATGAGATTCGTGAAAAATGAACCATATAAAATGTTCTATAAAACTTCTTTAGATGCTCCTGAATTCCACGTTTTGGATATTTCATCTGAAAGAGGAAGACCCAAAATATACGGAAATATTGAGCTACTTCCTTCATAAACTATCAATAGACCAGTATCGTGTTTATGTGTGCCATACATTCCTCCAGTTTTTCAGGAACATTTTAAAAATCTTAAAAACTCGAAATGATAGAAATGCATTACTTTTTTATAATCATTAATAAATGTGCATAAATTATTTCATTAAAGTTATTGTTTCAAATAAAATTCATAGTTCTTTATTGCTTTAAGCCATTCATAAGACGTTCGGTTAATTTTGAAAATGGTCTAAGTCAATTCAAACTTTAAAAACATTTTCGTATGAAATTCACAGAAAATTTCATATTCATAATAAATTTCTAATAATCAAGACTAATAAAATTCTAAATAAAAAGATCGCATAGTGTAAAAATATATTTTAATTTATGCATATGCAATTCATTAAATATCTCGAAATAAGAAATATATGACCTAGACCACTTTCATAATTATGGGCACACTTATCCCCAGGAATAATAATTGCAAAAAGCTATTAAGATAGTGTTAGTACATCAAATAATAACTTTATGAAATTGTAACACTAGAAATCAATGAATTATGTTTCACTTATAATACCACGATTTTACCTTTTAAATAGGAACGACGACACATTGACAATATAATGATTTTTATTAAATAAGTTGCAAACATATTTTTATTTTGAAAGTGACCTGAGTCTGTTTGTCAATTTTTTATTGTTGACTGCAGTAACGCGTTTATTATTCACTTTGTAATTGCTATTATTTTGGAATTGTAAATTTGAGTCACTTAAATACACTTAAGCAGTGTGACGCATTGGTATTGTAAACATATATTTTTATTTTGTCTTTTGAAACAGGAATCCATAAATATCTCAATATGAATAGAAACAGACTTAGGTCGCTTTCAAAATAGACGGCTCATATCTTTCCATTATAGACGTTGTAAAGGTTCAGTTCTCATTTGAAGGACTAAAAAATATACCTTACGAGACAAAAATATAAATAATATCTCCACATTCTTCGCAATTTATTAGAAATTTTACGAAAGGAAGTACATTCATAATTATGTATAATATGGCAGAACTGTTTACGTGCTAATTTAGATTAGTTCAAATATGATTCTACATTGTCAGTTATGTTTCACAGTTCTTTTCTAACAGATACAATTTATTTAGAAAATGTTTATTTTGCATGATGATCCGTAGTCTACAGATACGAAACAAAATTAAAGAAATCAAAATAACCCCTCCTAATGTTAGCTGTTATACTAGACATAGACGAGTAAGATATAATGGAAGTGGTTAGCACAAAAGGAAGCGATAGGACTATTGTCTCATGAATGTGTTCGCTGTTCACCGTTTCTGGTAGCGGTCCGATAGGACGCTACTTACAAGAGCGATAACAGCGCGTCCCTAACGACAGGTACGATAACTTAATGGACAAACATCGAGTCCTACCAGCACTTCGTTCTCTTTTCCACGGTTTAAGTGTAAGATTGGGTCAATAGAGGATCCTCGAACGCGTCGATTAGCGTTTGGAGATCTCCGTTTCTCTCGTCTCCCCTCCCCCCCCCATGCCTTTTCAAGATCGTGAACGGTGGAACACGAACGAAACAGCCCATGGGTAGCGGCATTAT
This sequence comes from Augochlora pura, assembly GCF_028453695.1. Taxonomy (NCBI): domain Eukaryota; kingdom Metazoa; phylum Arthropoda; class Insecta; order Hymenoptera; family Halictidae; genus Augochlora; species Augochlora pura. The sequence goes on from NC_135781.1 coordinate 21,663,316, forward strand.
CAGTCATAAGGACCACCATGGCAGTCCACTCGTGACCAACGGCATGTGGGCCAACCCTCCGCAGAGTATTTTGTAAACAAGCGATTCTGAACACGAAACAGTGGCTCGAAGAAGCTCAGCTGCCGTTTAGGACCATAAATAGAGCTGTTTCTAAGGGCACTGTACTTCTTTCTTTCTTTTACTATACAGGATTTTATTATTCTTAAATAAAGTTCTCACATTTATTGTTATTTTAATGGAATAAGGTGTGCGAAACAGTTAACGATGATAGTCAAAATGTCGTACTTCTTTCTGATAACTCGAGAGTAGAGTTTTCTGCAACATAAATACTTTTTATATTATTTATATAAGCTGGTGATAATTAGACTGCGGATTTTACGTATTTTTGACTTATTAGAATTACTAAAGTAGAAAAGACATTTATATCAGATTTAAGTTTCTTATAATTAACTTAGATCATTTTTATTTCGCATAAAAATCCGTGGTATAGTGATAATACATCGATCCTGTTAGGTTTTTATAATTTTCCTACTTTTACATCTCACCTACTCATTTCTACTATAAATGTACAAGTGTAGACTACTGATAAGTTGACTGTGGATTTTTATACAAAATAAAGATTTTACGCAAATCTTATTATAAATGTTAGCCACAGTGAGATACATACTGATGAGGTACAAACACTTGTTAAATGCTCGCGAAAGAATACAGATCGTTTAAATCAATTTGGTAACATTAGCGTTGTTTATGATATCGATTTTTGTGGCTCTGAAGGGTTCGAGCAGTGATCCGTATCCATTAGCTCATAACCATAGAACTTAGCCCCAGTAAGTGATCGATTGTATGTGGAGGGTGAAATGGAGTACACTTCTGTTGCATCGGATACTATCTGATCCCACCTTGTGCAGCTAGGGTTTGAATTTAAGTGCAAACATATATATGTGAATCATTTAATAAATTTTCCACTTTTGAATTATTTCTTTTTTCTTTATTTCTTCTTGACATTAACTTTTTAATTTTTTTTATAGAAGTTCAATTTTTAACAGTTATTTATTTTTTCACATACTTTTTAAATTATAACGTAAAAATGTATGCTATTTTGGAATTTACTTACCTTTATTTAAGAGATTGGAAGCTGGATAAATAAAAATGTCAAAAAAGTTTTCGTATACAGGGGATTTAAATTTTTTTGGGATGCTAAAAGAATTAGTTTACTAGACAAAAATTGTAATTGGATGGAACGATAAAACAATTAAAAATATTTAGTCTCAGTGAACTTACAAGGTAAAAGGATCTATTATGTGAAACACCTCTCGATTGTGTCTCCTTCTTAATTGTGCCTCCTTCTTCAATCAAATAAAAATTAGAGATTAGACTACTCATATTTTTAAACATTGTTCTTTATAAATCCACTCATACGAATACTTTTATGTAACGATCAGTTGTAAACAAAATATTTTTTCCACTACTTTCTAAGCAAGAACTTAAATTTTTTCTTTCTTCCTATTTTCCATGGTCATTTGAACTTTAATATTACTATTTTAATGTTCATTTGTTCCAAGTTAGCGATATTAAGTACGGAACACAAATATATGATACGACGACTACGTTCCGTAATAGGTACAGGCTGGTTTACCCATATTATTTCTAAATATTTGGAAGTTCACGACGTTACTTAAAAATATCAATCGGTCGAATAGTACTAGAAATATTCAACAACACTTCCAAGTTTTAAAAAAATCAATGATAGTCTCCACAATAGGTACTATAACCTTAACGGTTTTCTTAAAACAGACAAGTTAAAAATAAACAAAATATGTGTTACATTAGAATCAATTGAAAATTTTAACAGTCTTCTTCAAGCCCTATTTGCAGCGAATCGCATCGTATTGCAGCGCGATACGTGGATGATATCACGCGGTCCGCCGTCTCCCTCCGTATCGTCGCGCTTCTCTCGGCGTTGCGTAGGTTCCCTCACGAACGTGGACACGTGCGCCGACCGGCCGGTCGCCGGAAAGATGGAACAGGGTTATTTCTGTCGTCATCAGTCACTCGTGGTGGGCTTAAGTCTCTTCGGTGCACACCGTCCGTGGAACAAGGACCGAGCGAACGGAGCAGTCCGGTTCGCCGACGAGACACAATACTCTCCCCCGGCTGCTATGCTCCTTTTCCGGAGCTTTTATATGTACATATACATGTATCCGCGTCGGTACGCGCGTGTAGACACGCGATCCGTTTCCACGCGGTCGAGCGAACAGATTCGCTTTTCGGGCGGACACCAACTCCCGTTATTTTCGAAACCGAAACCAGCGGACGCGAAGAGGACGAATTAGTCACTGGTCGGGGAAGATTGGATTAGTCCCCCCAGGTCGGATTTTTCTAAACAGATTTCGAACGTTCCGTCAAGTTACGTGGGGTCTAAATAAATGAGGGGCAAGTGTGCAGCGGTTTAGAAACGTCTCGATGCCAACTGCAAATTTTGATCTGACCTTCGCGAGACGCTTCGCGGTCGCTGCAGGGTCAAGTGTATGAAGAGCCAACGAACCAGAGGATGTATGGGTTCTTGAACACTGAAACAAATACAATATAATTTCAACTATTCTAGGACTAAGTAGAGAGATATGATTGATTCGCATAATAAAATAGATTTTTAGTTAATAATAATCGCATAATAAAAATATAGTATATCATTTTACACAGAGAGTTCTGACATTGGACGATCGAGATATCAAAGCATTTAAAGCTATTGTATAATATGCATATTGTTTTGTCAACTAAAGGGGTTAATAAGAAAGAATTTCTTCAATTATAGAATATATTGAACTTTCACCAGTTAACTTTGAAACCTTCCATACCTCTAATTTGTAACTGTTATTATGGTAAAATATCTTATTGTAATAATATTTATAAAAACTAGGTAATTATGTTATTTTGTCGCAGACTGGCATTATTAGTACAGTCACGGTTCTCCTCGTAAATATCAACGGAAGTGGTGTTATCATGCTCGGCGAACTGTCATCGGATAGATGTCAACGAGCGCGTTGACTCTCGCGGCGAGTGCGAGTCCGTGGCAACGGTGCTCGATAGCTCGTCACGTTTCTTCGATGGCTTGTAGACTCGCGTGTCGATTACGCGCGTTTAACCTGTTCGCGAGTGTCGAGGGTGGCCGGGTTACCGGTGAACCTGTTCGTGCATACTACCATACAATGGCCAGGCTGCAGCGCCGCATCCTCCGCGGCAACCTGTTTCGCCGTGGACGATCGGTTTCACGCTGAGAGCTCTGTCAAAACCCGTCGATGTATGCGCCTCGAGGAAATCGCGAGATAAATCTCGGCTCGCTCGCCGCTGCGCGTGAATTTCCGTTCGGATCGAGGCACCGGCAAGTTCCTCTGAACATTTTCGTTTCTCGATATTGGCTCGACGATACTGCGAACCTCTTCCCCGAACGTTTGGAACGTACGTTGAACCAATCTCATATTGCCCGTGGAGAAAAGTGAAAGATCTCATCGCCTAATAACGAGTCGATGACATATTTAACTCTTTGCACTCGAAGAGATCTCAACTGGAAATCTGAAATAATTTTTCTCGCTTCTAGTATTTCCATTTTATATAACAAAATTCATTCTATGCATATGAAATTGAGTCAAGTGACTCATATAACAATTACACTTTCAATAAATTTTTCAATCTAAGCTTTGGTGATATCTATAAGAATAATTTTGATACGTGTTACAACAATTTTAGAGTCGCCACTCGAGTACAAAGTGTTAACATGTTAAATGGTGAAAATTAAATCCTAAAATTGACACAAGTTCTAATCAATTTGATTAATACTAAACATTGTTAGAGCAATGTTTTCGCTTCTCTGTAAGTGTATAATATATGTATAATATCTAAATAATGTATTGAGGATGAGTGTACATGTTTAAGTGGTTGTGCTCATCAACGTCGAATTTTACATATTCAGTAGTTGATTAGATATGAGAACAGTCTGCAGAGATATGTAGGATGCACGATCAACACACTGTCTTGGTGTATTTGATTTCAACAATTTATTATGAAAAATCGTACTCAATTTGTAGCTAACTTGTGCATGTTTAAAATATTGAACCATGCTTACAGATAAAATAATATTGTTCTTTTTCCTCAACGATGAATCGAGATTTAAAAAAAGAAAGCAGTCTAGATTTCTATAATTTTATTTGTTTTATATTGAAAACATTGCACGCTTTCATGTTCTATTGTATATCTTACTATTTTTTTTTCATGCAACGAACTGCACCAGCAGAAACTAATTTCATACCAAAGGAATGTCCAATTCATTGGACAAAGGAATTCTACATATATTTTACTACTTTATTATTTTATCGTGCAACAAGATAAACGACCTGAGTTATTAAAATTAAACTGAAAGGATGTTCCTTGCAGAAGTTGATCGTATATCACCACTTGGAGGGATGCCCTTAATATACTTGAATAACAAAAAATATTGTAACATCTTAAATAGGAAGGATATATACTTTCATATTCTTTATTAATTAATATATTTTATAATAGCGCTGTATTTAAACAACATATGAAGTAATTAAAACATATACAAGTGTGATTATCTTGCACACTTTTCAAGGAGATCGCAACAGCTAATTAGTTAACAGAAATTTCTATCACTAGTCAGACTCGTTGAGCTATGGCAATGAGTTCAAGAATGTATTACATCACAGGATCATAGCACGTTTTGTGTTTATTTCCAGGTCCATCCGGTTTGTACGGGACGAGCAAAAGTTTGAGGAACAGCGGTCTGTTCCCGTCGACGTTCAACGTTGCAGCGAAGGCAGGCGTTTCAGTGAATGCAACTTGTGGCGAGGATGGGCCTGAGACGTTTTGCAAACCGTCCGAGTCGTCGAGATGTGCGGTTTGCGATGCTAGGAGTCCCGATCCTGGTAAAAGGCACAACATCAGTAATATTCTGGACTCGAACCCTGCAAAGTGGTGGCAGAGTCCGACCTTGGCCAACGGGGACCAGTACGAGTACATTACCATTGTCTTGGACCTCAAACAGGTTAGATTAATTACTAAAATTTATCTAACCCTGTAACTGTAGCTTTTGAAATATCTTTTTATATAAATTGCTCTTTTACATTCCATTTTTCCTTAATCATCTGAATATAAAAAATATAAAAAATAAATTTACAGGACATAATTATCAAATATTTAAAAAAAAGTTATGATACATTATTCTATCATATATCATAGTCAGATTATTACATATATTATTAACATTTTAAATTCACTTTTAAAAATGAAACCAGTAATGAGTAATATACAATATTACTCATATACTATATATTCAGAATGCAGTTTCGACGTAGTTTGCAATATTTGGACAACAAATAATTAACTTATATGAGAACGTCATGGTGTAAGAAGAATGATTACCCGACTCGCATATCCCTACCACAAGATTACTCTGACGTTGATGATCTCTATACAGTGTATAATATCTAATTGAATCACTTGAATATTGTTTCCAAATGCATTACAATTTCTACCTTTCATTTCGTACTATTAATGCTAAACCCTCTTAGTGCCGGTTATAAGCAATATTTACATAATTCAAAAAGCAGTGTATTAAGGACGAAATTGAGAATGAGACAGTGACGCCAATCTTTCTATAGTCATTGGAAATTACATAAATAGCAAAGGTATAAGTGTAAGGCACTTTTCGCCAGTGCAGCACGGGCCGATATTATGTCGGCATCCGGCATCCATTACATTTTCATTCATAAAATCAATAATAAATAAATACATTAAATTCATTAATTGATACATTTATATCGTAATAAATCATGTGTTAGATACAACATAATATGTAAGTGTACAGAATATTTTAAGTACTTGGTCCGCGGTGCATGTATATGATATCATGTACATGTATAATATATGCATTCAAGCTCTCGTCAATAAGATGTCATCTTCAGTAGAGCACCTAGCAAGCCAAACAAGAATTACCTCATCAAGAGCACAGGAGTGGGGATGGCGTCGGACCACCTATTCTTCTCACACCGTGGGAGACTGTGACATCGAAGGTCCCAGAAGGGGGTCAAAGTTATCTGGCAATATTAGAAGAGAGAAGGAGGCGTGACCGTTGTTCCTTGCCGAAATATCGTAAAGTTGCCTTTTTCCCGCTCGTTAGTCTCGTTTCACGCACTGCGCCCGCTTCGAATTTATGTGGCCCGGGTCTTGCGGCCTGGCGTATTGCGACCCGAAGGAAAGGGCCCGAGAAAGGGGGTCAGGGAAAAGAGGGGACCGAAGACGGTGTGGCATTGATTACGCGAAACACGAGAAACGGAGACGGACGACGGGACGGGAGCGCGAGCAGACCGAGAATGGGTACTTTCTGGTCTCCTTTCTCAGAATTTCACGTGCTCGAACCGGCACAGGGTATACCTGCTACGGGTACACGGCAAATTGCGAGCGGCGGCCCGCGAAAAACGTTTTAACGAGCGTCGAGAGCGCGGCCCTTTTTCTAAAGGATCGGTAATAAGGACGCGGGAGTTGAAGAGACCCCGCCCCGAACGACTTTTCCGTTGATTCTGCCCTCCTACTTTTTAATCGGCTTAGTTAGCGGTTGTCGGTCGACTTGTTCTTCTTTTTCTCTCGTTTAATTAGTCGGTGCAACGGCTCGTATTGTTGACGTCGACGGTAACGCTTTTAACTACGTGAAAGTAGATGCATTTTCGAAATTTATTTTCGAAGTATCGCAAATTTTGTTTAGGTGGCCCTTTATTAACATTACTTCTATCCAAATCAGAAGACACATTCTTAGTAATTCCTATTTGTCACTATTTTTTCCGAAGGGTTTGAAGGACGTCATTTGATAATTTTTAATTAAAATTAAATTCCATGTTCTATATTTTCTATGCAATCACTTCTCGACTTTTGCTGTGCCATTACATTTCTTTGGTAAATTGTATAATAGAAAATATCGGTCGAAAAGGTGTTGAATGTTCTCATTTGTATACTTGCAATTACTTACGGTTATTCTGTAGCAATATGTTAAAGTTAACAAACGGATTTGGGTTTATTGTCCGGTAATCCTTACAATTCGAGCAAATAAATCTATGCATAATATGCCTATGCATAAGCTTCGAATAACTAGAACTCGGATGCATTTATGACAGAAGTATGCGCATAAAATATACATACATATGCGTACGAGATATACTTCAAATCAAAAGAAAAAATATTTAAAAACGAAAAATTTATATCTATCGTTAAACAAAAATATCTTTTAGTAGGAACTATAGAAATATGTGAACATATCCTAAAAATTTTAAGAACGTACAAGGTAGAATTTTCCTAAACAAAAATTCGTACAAACTACTTTAGTTTCAGCACGTTCGCACGATTTATACTTTTGCATATTCTTCAAATCGGAATGTTTTTTTCACATTGAAATTTATCTGGTCGTTAAAAATTCTGTTAAACATGAAAAGTAACTTGCAATTATACAAAGATAAGACAGAAAAGCGTTTAATTAAAAATTTCGTTGATAATGCTATTCTGGTCCTTTCACCAGTTATAAATTAATACACGATAAAAAGCATTGGAATTATTTGCGAAGATTAAAATGATTTAATTAAACTGAATCCGCGAATATTCGCAACGTTATCTGAATACAATTATGACGATAGTGGGAGAATGTATCGACCAGCAAGCCCCGGCTGGTATATAATGGATATGTTAAGATAAACGAAATCTTTGTGTGCAATTAGGGGAGATGAGTGTGGGTTGAAGACTCGGTTCCCTAACTGGATACTGATTGCTAATCCCCCAAAGAGATACTACCTCCGGCGAATCATCGCGGTACACGGGATCGTCTGCGCAAGACGATTTCCTCGTAATAATTAATTAAGACGGCTCGTTAAAGAAAGCTTTCATTACGACATTTAAAGAGGTGTTATTATTAATGGTTGGACTGAACAATTACGTTGTTACTCAATAATTGTCACCGTAATTGCTTAACTACTTATTATCGTGACGATAATTAAGACGATTTGTTTGAAATAATTCAGGAACAAAACGATGTTACACGCAATTTATTTCAATTCATTTGTAGCAAATTATTTTTTTTAATAGACTTTTAATATTACGAAAATATTTTCAAAGAGTTATGACTATTGATAGTAATATTTGATTAATGCTATTAAATACAAAATTAAAAAGGTAACACAAATTTCACGTGAAATATTTTGATACAGAAATAACAATCTCAATCGCCTTAAACACTTTTCAAATCATTGAATTATTCAATTATAGGATCTTAATAAAGATAACTCCGCAGTCGTCACTTGTTTTTACTGAGTATTATTTATTGTAATCCCATACTCGGAAACTTCATTAATAATAATAATTTATACTCACACATTATAACTAATAAAAATATATTATATTCACACACTTCAACTAATAAGAGCAGTCTCGTATAATTATTAAACTGCTGAAATTTATTTTTTTAAAATGCAAGAAACCGTATAAATTAACAAGAATGCTAATGTCACTTTTATTTAATTTTCTTAATGACCAGTCTTTAAATTGACGAGGGAAACTTTTCTTGAATCTTAGTTGTTGTAAAATACTGTATGGAAATGAGAGTTTATATAAATACGTACTGCTTAATACTGATTTACATTGATCGCGGATCTGTGTACAGAATAAAAATCCTGTACCTTAGCTGCAACGAAACAGGAGCGAAATGAAAATTTATTTTCAGTGCCAGCATTTTTAATACCTTGAAAACAATCTAACGGTATTGTTAGATTTATTCCCTGCATTTACTGTTTCATATTTTATGTACTCGCGTATGTCGTAACTGTATCAAATACGCAATCTACTTATTACGTTATTATCGTAATAGCATGTTGTCTGCTGCAGTATGTTGCGCAACATTTACTATACATATAAATATGCGGAACTCGTATTTTATTTGAGTAAGAAGATTTGTGTTATAGTACCGAAATTTAACATGTGGCGGGGTCCTGCGAATGTACGCCACAATTCATCGTGTCACTCTTAAATAAAGGTCTACAAGTATCGGGACTGATTATGCTAATCGACGGATAAGCAAACTGCGGCGGACATATTTATGATCCTCGTTAGCGTTCATTGCGTTTATTAATTTTACGAGCAGACATCGTTGTTCATAATTGTTTCTCTCGTCCCTCGAACCCCTTAGAACATTGTTGCATTGTTGCATTGTTGTTATATTACTTTGCTGATGCAATTATCGCTTACCGTAATAATTGGGTGATACGAGTGAGTTCATCGTACATATGTACGATGATTGAACATATTGAGGCATAAATCGGAAGAAAGTAAAAGGATTCGCAACAAATTAATGTTTAAAAGTGCTGAAACAATTCACAAAATTTTACTAACGCTATCATAAACTCCTAACTCGGCCGATTTTTAAGTTAATTTTTTATGAACTTTAATATGATCATTTTAAACTAATAATCCCCAAAAAGGTGCATCAATTAAATACAATAATTTATTTTAAAAATAAGAATCTCTTGTTCCAGAAAATTTTGTTTCTACAATAACGGTTTTATATTTATACATCGACTCAGTAACACATTATGCAATGATATGATTACTGTGAATAAAAATTCTTCCAAACAAATGGATTACAATTCAGTTTATCACTGAATCCATGAAATGTATTAACAAATAAAATAATTTAATTAGAATATCTTACTAAAAATAATCTTGTACTTGTCATAACAATACGAATTTATTGTCTTTTAATATTATACATTCATACGATTGTTTGAACTAAATGTTCCTTAAAAGAAATGACTTATAATCAATTTTCTTATTAGGGTAATAAAATAAATCACGAACAAAATAATTTAATAAATTATGCGCTGTCGATTTAATTATTAAATCATTTTTTTGACACAGCTTTACAAAGTTTACTATAAATCGACCTAGGGATGAACTTTCTAGTGAACTTGACACATTTATTTTGAAATCGCCGGTATGAGTCAAGAGGTTTGGTTATTAAACGCGTGTCGCGTTCTTTTTCGAGAAATAAACGACAGCCGCCTTACCGAGCTTTTGACGATCATTTGTACCCGTCTAGTAATTGTGCTTACGCGTTTCTACTCGTCGGTGATACACGCCGGGACGAAGGCAGTCCATCACCATGCCCATTTTCGGTAGGAACAAATTAATTTATTTCGTTGTCGGTGATTGTGTGGGCGGCTCGGCCGCGGTCCCACCGCCTCGTCACGCCAATCAGTAGCGCAAACAGAAGTTAAATTTAAAATGAGCCAACGACTCGCTCGAAATCCAAGGAATGCCAGTCTCCTTTGCGAATGTGTTAAAGGGGGGCAACTCATGTAACACGCTGAAAATAAGGCAATCTTCAGGAATGTCTTTTCGAAAAACTTGTGCGCCGGATTCTTTTCGAGCTTTCAAAACTGCTACAGGGCCCCGGTTGGTAGACGATATTTTTTCCCCATTTGTGATTTATGAACGACATTTATGAACGTAAAGGTAATAACTTCAAATACGAATCGAATTAACTGATTTGATGGCGCAAGCGTTGCGTCATTTACTGTATTGCTACCTGGTAGCCGTAGACGCAACGTCCGCGTTATTGCCTGATTTTGATGTAATTAGTAGATTCTTGGATGGTGGCATAAAGATCTTACAACATTGTAAAATACTTCAGTATCTTTATCTGATTTCAACGCGACGTTAATTTCTGCTAGTTTCGATGTTAATTGACACGTCGGGATTAGGACTGGTTTCTAGTTGTCAGAAAAAAATGATGTTTTATAAATATACACGCCATTAACATCGCGCATTTGCTTAAACTGACCTACTTGTCTCGTGAAATGAATGATAATAATCGTAAACTGATAGCTGCAGATAGTAGTAGACAGTAGCACACTGTGGATTTTATTCATTTATAGGAACAATTTATAGCTAAAATTAAAAACTGTACAAACATCAGAATAGGGAACGATCGAAATATTATTTTCAATTTTTCGTAAAAGTATGATAAGTAAAAACGTATTTCTAGTAAGTGGTTACGGTTTCTGTGATAAATCTAGAAAATTTTGATAATTTTGATTTTAAGAAAGTACTACGATATAATCATTAGACGAATTTTTACACATTTCTGGTATATACAAATTTTTCAAATGGAAGAAGATGTATAAACAATGAAGTCTACTAGTAGTTTTATTTTATTTTCACAACGATTAATCGTTTAATTAACGAAGGTTGGATACTTATCTTTGATTCTAATTTGTGTAAAATAACGCATAAAAATGAGAATTTGTATAGAAATCCACAGCTTAATTATACAGGGCGACTCACAAAGATCTACCACTTACATTACTCGAAAACTGGCACTTTTATCGCAGAATAATTCGAACAAAGAATATAGGGCATGAACTGAGCATACTCTGATACAATTAACTTTCGATTAAAAGCAAAGTAATAAAGATAATAATGATAATAATAATTTTTACTACGTCAAACTATACCCGATTCGATACCCTACAACTTCTGTTAGAAAGATTTTGTTGTACAAGAAACTGGTTCCGAAGCAATTTAGATGGAGGACCACCCTGTATACACAAATATCCAAGCAGCAACGAACGAGCACAAAGAATACGCAGAAAACAAAATGAGAAGACAAAGATGATATAGAGGTATAAACGACCGCCTAGAAAAGAAATGGAAAAGAACGAAGTTATCAAGGTATACTTAATATGCAAAAAATAATGAGAAGCTAATTGGAGGTGTGAAAAAATAAGCAGCGACGAAATAAGGGTAAAATGCGAGAATGGAAACAGCGCGCGGCAGGGCCCCGGCGAGAAAAGGAGCGAGACGGAGAAAGGAAGGTAGAAAGTAAGGCGAACGAATTGGGCGTAAGAAAGAAGAAAGGATGGGAAGAAAAAAAGGGGGCTAATGAAAAGAAAGAGAGGTTCCTTATGGTGCGCGCGCGCGCGCGGAGAGAATCGTCTACGCGTTACGGTGAAAAAGCAAAAAGATGACCGCACAGCATGGTGGTGAGTACGTGAGGGTCCTGCGCCGCGGTCTGTAATTATCGCTCAGTGGTCGTGGGAATTGAATTACGAGGTAAATTCGTAACGTGCCAGGATGGTCGTGTACCGACAAAAGTCAAAGAACCAGTACTGTGCACCTGTGAGACTCCTTTGCCATCGGAATACGTTTCGATCGATAATCTGACACACTTTGATCATCGGAACTTTCTGTTCCTGGTCAAAGATTCGTGCTCCTCATTCATCGATGGACATTTATTGTATGTGATGTTACATTTTTAATACTTTCATTTAGCGATTTAATCATACACTTACTGACAAAAGTTAAAGAACGTGTTACACAGATACTTATTCTTAGGAGCTTTTATAGGCTACAAATTCGTACAGCGTCAAGGAAAATATTGATTTTAGTTTCCTTAATGTTTATTCTATTTTTAATTTTTATAAATTTCTTCTAAATTTGTATATTTTTTTTTTATTTGTGGTACGCATTAAACAAAGCCATATCTCAATATTAACAATGTATTACGTACTTCAACAAATAACGTGTATCTTAAAGATAAGCTATGTAATTATAAAAATACATAATTTTAGTAAAATCTTAACGACAAAGTAATCAACAGTGGACAGAGATGTAGAAAATACCAACTAAATCAGACTCAATATCAGAGCGAAATGAAAATGACATCTCCTCCTGCTGGAGTAGTCAATTTCGATCCTTCATAAATCAAGGTCCATTATAAACCAGCGAAGACTCGAATTATATTTAGAAGTGCAATGGCTCGAAGCGATCGGCCGGTGCATAGATAGTTCCCTCGAAAAGTTCCGTTGATCGCCGCCGCTGTGTCTCCTCGAAGCTTTCAGGTTCGTTGATTTATCGCTGGCCCGTTAGCGGGCTCGATTTTCTCACATTTCGAGTCGTGGCGACCGGTCACGACGCGGTTTCGTAAGTCACCCTCCAACAACCTTTAAAAAGCCCTTCCCCGTGGTCCACGAGAGGAAGCTCGAAGTGGGTGGTGCGCCACTTCCTGGGAACCCTCCGACTCCCCCGAGGTTATTACGGGGAGGGACGGTGGTTGTCAAACAGGAATTTATAGCGCTTTCAAGCACGCTAATTGGACGGTTGTTCCGGCGACCGGTAAGTTCTCCGACCGCTTCGAGCCCCGATAATTCCTGAAGATCTGGACAAATCTTCGTGGAAGTTTCGGGGTTCGATCCGAGGTCAGGTGTCTTCGCAGTGGTACACCAATAGGCATAACTTGTTTCAACTAGTTCTGTCGTCTTGAGTTAAAGTGTTTTATCCACTAATTCAACATTCTGCAGGATATTTTAACATTTTTGGTACGTCTTTTGCTCTTTTGACAAGTTCGTGGACTGTAAAAGCTTGATTTTAAGAGTAGACAGATGATTTCTTTTTAAACTAACTGCGTTATTCAAAGTTTTATTAATTACATTTTGATCGAGTGCTTAGAACATTACGTTTGAATAGTTATTTCTTTTTATAATCAGAGGAAAAACAAAATAAAATGAGTATACATAATGGACCAGTTAGTCATTACATTAAAGTATATAATAATTTTAAAAAATATTGTGCTACATACAATTGAATGCATGATAACGAGGCTTATATATTTGAATTTTATAGCATTCCTGTTATTTTGCATGGATTGCTGTAACATTTACGTCCGCAGACATATTAATCAAAACAAACATATTTCATACATTTCACAGTGTTCTAAATGTGATTCCGTTTATCTATTTTCACTTATTTAAAACCGCTTTTACTAATTTGAGGCTTAATTTTTTGAACGGTCGGAAATGTTAGGTACAACAATTTAACTTAGGAGGACATACCAATTTTTTTGTTTATTTATTATAATGATTAGTCTGGCCCTCATGAAAAATAAAAATTAACCTCGTTGAAATGTTAATTCTGTTACATTGAAAATACTGTAGCAACACTCTTAAATTGTTTTAACGCTTCTCTCTTTTAGATAATACTCAAAAACCAGTTTGGTTCTATTTGCCATTAACTATTAAATAAAACACTGTGGAATACTATTCAACATAATTTCTTTATCTCGAAGAACAAATAAGATACGTCATATTATTGTGCGATTGATAAACACAGATTGATATAAACAACCGATATGAAGATCCAATTGTGATCTGGAAAGCAACATTATTATAAGAATATGAAGAAGAAATGTAGAAGATAATTTTTGTACGTTTATAAGATAAATCCGACGCGTTGCTTCGGGGTTCATGAACGGAGAACAGAGTTGAAGAGTTAAAATTTCATTTTCTCGAGCTGTTGGAGCGAACAGATTTTTTGATATCACGGAGAGACGCCCGAGCAAAGGGCAGCGAAGGGCCGAGAAGGAACGAACGCGGACGTTTATGGAGGCGGCCTTATGTCGCGCCGCAGGTATACTGGAGCAGGTATTTACCTGTGCAGGTTGTACACGGTACCTGCATACTTTCGGCTCCTCCGGCATTGAGCCGATCGCGCGTACAAGTATTCGCGGCGTGGTTCCTTAAGCAAAGAAACAGTATAAGAAAAAAAGTGAACGCCCCGTGAACGCGATTCATGGTAGGAGCCCCCACGGATCCGGAAGGGAAGGAGGGAGGGGGGGAGGGGGCTCCAATCTTCGAGATTCGAGTGCAAAGATCAATTCAGTTTCTCGTGGTAAATCTCGACTGGGTGCCATTGAGTTCCGAGATCAACGTGAATCGATATTCGACGCTTCAAGTCTCTCCCTTCCTCTCTGCGGATATTTATAAATAATTATGGCAATGCCATTCATGGTGACTTCTTCGTCAATCAATAAAAAAATTATTTTAGGACGATTTTATTAAGTTTTTTATAACAGTTTACCATGCTGGATTTTAGAAGATAAATAATGCTGCAAATGCACAAAATCCACACGTTTGCAATGAAACATTGTTTGTAATGATTAGACTTCAGATCGCTGTGCGTTTGTAGTATGTGTAGATTGCTAAAAAGCAAGAATACGTTAAATTTCATTAATAAGATGGACGGAGGAAATTTTTCTTTCATTTTGGTGAAATGACGTATGCGAATAATATTGTGCATATAAATATCCGTAGTATAATAATACAAACGATATAAGTTTGTGACGTTCACTGTTTCTCAGATGATGTCAGTAACTTTTTTCATAAAAATGAGTTAATAAACTGTAAATTAATAAAAATATTAAGCGCCTTTCAATGTACTGCTATATATATTGGAACTTTATCTACGGTCTCTTGCAATTAGTTTATATCGTATACTTAATTTCCATAAAAATCCGCAGTCTACTAATGATACTCTAAATAATAAGATAGCAGTGACTGTGTTGATGTTAATTAAACTGTGCATCTTCGTATAGCTGCAATTTGTAGATATGTTATCGAAAAAACGTTTCTTTCTGCGGTAAGTTCAATTAAATTCTGAGAAGTATAATAACTTCCTTGAATACTCTACGGAAGCGGATAAATAAATATCAGCGTACAATCGATGATTCACCAATAACAAGATAACGAATTATAGATAATATTCCTTACTAATGTATATGCCTATTGTATGTCGTATATCGATTATACGATTACATAGTGTACATCGATTATAAGATTAGATAGCGTACATCGATTATAAGATTACATAGGGTACATCGATTATGAGATTACACAGCGTACATGGATTATAGTATAATCGATATTATACTATTGCACAGTGAATATCAATTAAATGGTCACGTACTTTAGCTATCACAATGATGCTTCACCAGTAATAACTGAAACACTTATTTTAAAACCTGAGTTAGTAGCTTTCTCAGGTAAAAGAGTTATTTACAATTATCCACTAACTAAATCAAGTATCTAATGCCAGTTTCCAAAGAAATGCCTCGATTATTGTGAAAGAAATTGGAAACTATTAAGAGTGATAGCGTTTAATTTGTAACATTTATTGGTTGAAATCTCCAGATATATGTGTGGAAAACCCGACGTGTTTAGACGGAGTATATTAATAATTTAATACAAGATTGTGACTGTGACTAAACGACGCCAGTGAACATGTTAATCCCCATGAAGCGTGACGATTTGCATATTCAGATTCGGGGAGTGCAACAGCAATAATAAATCGATATTTTCGTTGATACGGGGAGCTTAATGGTCGGCGGGCGGGGCGGCTGCACGAGAATTCCCGAGGAAGCAAATCGAGTCGTAAAATCGACGGCCCGGGACCACCCAAAGCCCGCGATGCCACGTTTCTTCGGAGTTTCGTGGATGATGAAGGCGATTCCCCACATAACGAGGCCTCCGCGTCCCGGAACTGCTTTGAGACGCATCCGAAGGCTCCGCGAGGTGCATCGACCGCTGCTACGCGTTGCAACGCCTGTATCCCCGCTTGCGCCGCGCACAATAAGTATAATAAATCAGACGACGTCATGTTCGATAATTGTTCAGAAGCGTGAACGGCTCCTTAAAGTTTTTATCTACAAGATTTCTGAAAACAGTTAGAGTCGTTAAAATGGCGTCGAAGACATTCGCGAACATTTTTTATTACCTACGGCGAATAAAAAGAAACCGTTCGCTGTGAGCATAGTTATTAATTGATATTTATTAACCGGTTAGGTGTTTCTGACAGGTCGAGGTACTCGGCACGAAGAAATGGCAATATTTTCCGTTATAGTAAACTTGCCGCGCGTAAAAATCTACTGTACAAATTGCAATTGTAGAAAAAAATTAAATTAAATAATTATTATATGCGTTAAGTAGTATATTAAGTAGTATATCATTATCGTTAACTTTTTGCGACACATTTTAAGTACACACTTTTCAAAGATGTAACAGGTTTATTGATTCAATGTTAGACGATTGTGTGCCATATTTTTCAAAAAAGTATCATACTTGAAAAACCGGAAGCTACTCATACTCTTTTGTTTTGGGACATTCTTTTATATCCCTTACAAATTATTTTTGCACAACATGAAAAATGTGGGAATAAACGAAGCACGATGATTGATAACTGTTAATACTAATACAACTTATTAATAATTATAATAAGTTGAAAGTGATGTAACAATATCCTCAAATTTTTCTGACGACCTTAGAATTATCTATTTGCTTTATGCATTTTTGTCACCTTGTAAACAACACTTATCTATTCTCTATCATATCTTTAAATCGCGAAAAACGAATTCAATGGTCTAAGACTATGTTTCAATTGAATTATCAGATATAAAAATAACGAGCGTTATATTATTTTAAATTATTATTCTGTTGTTATCAAATTAATGTACTTAGAATTAATCATCAATTAGTTATCAAATTAATTCACTTAAAATTTTGTTCTCCATTCTTATATGCATTTCTTTCTGCTCAAATATTTATTCGCGGTTGTACTCTGCAACATGCACCGTATGCTGCCAGTTTCATGAATAGTCTACAACAGGAACACAATTTGCGAATGTATCGTACAAGACATAAGCAATTCGCGAATTTCTTGGGAATCTGAATTAGGAAAGCGACAGCTGCCGAGGGTACTTGAGTCAAATGACTCGAGCACGATAGATTAAATTTGGATATTCTCAGAATATAGCAATGGTAAAAAGGAAATATCCAGACACCGTTAGTGCTACTAATTTCCACTTTGAAACAAAGTTTGTTGAAAGCTGAGCAAATAATGTCTGAATCGTTTATCACGAGTTCAACTGCTATAATAAAACGATTTTTACTTCGCGATTACTAGACTGCGGATTTTTGTGCAACATAAAAGTTGTCAGCACTGATTACAAGATATAAAAATTGCGAAGACATTGATATCGTTCTTTAATAATTGCAATCATTAGACAACAACGTAACCTTTTAACGTTTTAAATTCTTCCAATACATTCACTGTTTCGTATTCGATTTCTTTACGATTGTTTACGAATGACATTGATACGACTAATTTAATAATTTCATGAATATAAATCGTATACCATTTCGTTTATGATAAATTCAATTAGGACAAATCTAAATGTTTATATTAATGAAAATTGCATTTTTATTTCTTCCGATACGCAATACGCAAGTATTGCTCAGTGAAAGATTGTTTCTAAATCTTTAACCAGAAACTATATCTTCGTATAGTTTTATTGACAGCTTTTGCTTTTCTTTAGAAAATAGCTATCACTTAAAGGAAACAATTGTCCGATTAAACTATCTGTTTGCACAACTTTGCCACTATAATCGTTCGCAGTTATTTTCTGCTTCCTTAGAGGGGAAGATTATAGGGGGGACTCAAGTTCAAGGTTGATTTATTTTACATCTTTTTGTACCTACTTCTTCGAGATCAACGATAATTCCTTTTTTAATAATGCTATGTTGAGATCGTGATGTTTTATGAATTTTTATGAAACGTTTAGCATTTTACGAAATGCTTGAACGTAAACAATGTTTCGTTGGAAAGAGGGATGACAGCACGAGATAGGAAAGTTTGTGGATATGTGTGTTCCTATCTACTCATGCTATGCACACGATGGGCAGCTGTTGAGGACGTTGAAACGTGTTTGAAATACTCTTTTGTAGAATTACAATGGTACTATTGGAAAGTTTCTAATTACAAAGTAATTCAATCACTTTGTATTTCGTAATTCAGACATTTAAATCACAACACAATGTACTTGAATTAAAATTACGAATTACGATGTAGATGAATTTAAATTACAGATTGCGATATAATTGACTTCAAATGACAAATTACAAAATAATAAAGAAATAAGTAATAATGAAGAACAAAATTCAAAAGAATATACAAAAAACGAATATACGATAGACAAACATAAAGATGTATCACGCTTCTTCAAAATAACTTTATTATATAACTTCATTTCAATTTCATTTTATTTAAATTACACTCGTGGCGAAAACCACTACCAATAGAATTAATCGTAAGGTTTGAATCATGTAAATGAATTACAACCGAGTTGAATAACTATGTAATTAAAACATAGTGTAATTAATAGCTAATTTCAATTAAATGTAATTGAATTTGAACAACTCTGGTTTAAAACAGCATTCTTATTAGACATGATGAAAATAGCTAAAGATTTGAATTGACTGCTAGAAAATTGAAACTTTGATGAAACGTTTGTTACTCCGGATAAAAGTGATCCGAGCTTCGCCATCCC
Organism: Augochlora pura; assembly: GCF_028453695.1. Lineage (NCBI taxonomy): Eukaryota > Metazoa > Arthropoda > Insecta > Hymenoptera > Halictidae > Augochlora > Augochlora pura. The sequence goes on from NC_135781.1 coordinate 21,682,577, forward strand.
GGGGTTCAAAGATGTCTCATATGGTTCGGGAAGCGTCTGAAACTCGTCTGCAGAAAATCAACGAGCGGACACCGCGCGGTCTGCCACTGGGATTCCTCGTCCTGGTCTTCTGCCAACCTGATCTTGGCTTGGACCTCGTTTCGCGACCGACACGATTGCTAAAACTGATTCGCACTCGTGCGTCAACCGTGGCCGTCGGGCTGGTGCGCTCCTAACTGGAGGTCCTGACGGTTGTGCTGGTGGAATTAGTCTGGAACCGAGACGACTAGGAAGTGCACGATCCGATATACACTTCCGTCGAAACGGCCACCGAATTCTGGCTCTCACTTAGCGCTATCAATCTTCCGCGGCGAAGATTTCGCGTGTTACGTCTCGGCTCGTTGGAGCGTCTTCAAATTTTAGCTCCTTGCTTTCGCGCGTAATCGTTCGTAATTAAGCAATTGAAAAAAATTATTTCAGATATTTTGCTTCACAGCTGTTAACCCTTTTCGCTTGGAGAACTCTCTATAAGCACCAGATTGCATATATTTTTGTTGGTAATATTTTTATATTAAATACAAAATTAAAACATTAAGAGGATTATTTAATTATATAAATTATATCATTTTAATAAAAATAACCCCACACTCAGCCCTCTTGATTCTATTGAACTTTTTTGTGCAAATTGTACACTGTATATGTATAATTTAGAAATTGAAAAAAAAATTTGTTGGGTTACCTTCAATGAACTTTTAGAGCCATTCCTACCGTCGAATCAATACTTAATCGTATCAGGTAGTATAAAATTCGATTTTCCGCCCCTTCGAAAAGGTTTCCCAAACCAAATAATGAAATTTTGTTCCCGTCAAAGAAATCATCCCCTACTGAGAATTCAAATCAAACTCAATTCTGACTCGTAGATTTTGAAGCATTGTTATTACTGGGGAACAGATGATAGAAAACTAAGATGACATATGTAACAGACATTCACATTAATTGTTCTTCTTTTACCATTACATAAAAATTCTTATTATTACATTCTCTACCAGCATTCGTTTCAGTAAATAATTTGGGAACGTACATAGTTGAAATGATTCTCTCCCGATTAAAACATTTGGTTTAAACATATTATAACATTAAATATAATATTTATTATTCGATATTAATTCTCTATGTTTTTTATATTTATTATCTATTTTAAATAGTAGATTGTTCTGAAACTAGTACTCCAATAACAACAGAAGGATACAACTAGACAGTATCTTTAAATGAGCTAGCAATAATTAAGATAATATATTAAGGACGTAAAATTGTTAACATTATTAAAGACTGTAATTTTAATCTATAAATATGAAAAGATACCTTTTTCAGAATCCAAATGCTTTTGGACGGTAGCATATTTGTATTGGTAGGGAACATGCTAATAGAATCTTAACGTCGGACGAACAAAAGTTTCATTTCGCAACATTGTTAGACGGTTATGCACCCCGAAATACTTCCGTGACCGAGAAACAAGCCCCGAAGATGCAAAGAGGGTCAGTTGACGGCTCCAGGAACCGTCGCGCCGGCAAACTTTCTTGCCGCTGCAACTTCGTGCCCGGTGCACCCCATTTACGGTCCTTGCCAGATAGCGCACAATGCCAATTTATTAGTCGTGCCCCTTAGCCTCTCCGGTAAACGGGAACTTACGGTCTCCCATTGCACCCATAAAGGGACAAACGACACCTCGTTCGTGAGAAACGCGACGAAACGGTCATTCCGTCCACCTTGCCCTCGACTTTCTACAGCTTCCATTTTCTATTGTTTCGAAGCAAACAGTGAAATACAAACTGCAACATTTTGTAGTCGAATTGGTTTTTCGACGGTAATGTCCAAATTTCATTGAATTTCACACCTCTTGATTCTACTTTGCATTATTATACCATCTACTTTGCCTAATCGAACTGCACATGTTGCATGACGGTTTCAAGAGCAGAGAAATATAAGTTGTATCATTCTTATGTACGTTGTTAGGTCGATATCTGAGTAACTACTTATTTGTTTTTAACAATTTAATGTGATCACATTATCGACCGGCCAAACGGCCGTAAACATTTATGTCATTCTAGGATAATTATATCTATTTATTTGATTTTTATTTTATTTGTTTTATTCATCGCCAAAAGTATCTAATGTTTAAAAAATGATATGATAACAGGGGAATTGACAATAGTACAATCTAGGATTTTTACTTCAATAGTAGATAAAACATTATTGGTTGTCATGACAACCGAATCACAGACTTGCAGTTGAAGTAAAAAGACGATTTATATATATTATATTATATATATTTAGTAAATTTAAATCTAATGAAATTATTGTTGGTGATCACGAATCGCAGAATATATGATTCTGCTGTTTTGGATAATTGGTTAATTTCATCTGGTTCAAGAACGTATGTGATGGTCATATCAATCTGACAAGATTTTAAATGCCGACAGTGCCACTGCAAGTTAAAAACTGTACGCAAAAGCAAAATAAACTGTGTCCAAGAATTGGAAACAGATGACACAAGACCCTTGTCACGTGATAGTTCCGTTTCAGTAACACTTTATGTCACTCTGAATTCTATTGTTCATGGCGAAAGAATATTATGTTTACGACTTCTGGAAAATTGATGACTAATTGATATCCAATGTTGTATTGATTAGCAAACTGCTTCCTCATTTTGGTATTAACGTTTCATTTCACAAAGTGAAAGAACGGTGTATATAGCACTAACTCATTTCTTCACTATTACATTGTGCAACGAATTGCATAACATCTTTCTGGAATCATGGAATGTAACATACAGCCTTGTAATAAATACAAATGCAATCGTAATTGAATTTACGTTAAAAGTAAAAGAAAACATGCATTTAAACTATAAAGTAAAATGATATTGAACGTTGTGTCCAATTATAGGTCTTGGCATAAGGATCAAGACCACAAAATTAACATGCTTGAAAGAAATTGAGAGTCTCAAGTTTCTTATTGTATAGCTACATCGTTCCAAATCCTACTCGCATTTCTTTGGCAAATGTGCTCTTTATCCATACACGTTAGGGCACATGTAATAATTCAATTACATACTAATCTAGATCAATTACAAGATACAGAAGCCAAGTTGAAACTTTCTTCTTCTACGAATTATTTTAATACACTGAGACCAGTATGTTGATCTCTAAAAATTCTTTTAAACTTTCTGCTTACGGAAATTGTGTGTGGGATTGTTTTATTGCAAATTATGAGCTATTGTTTAAATGCGAAGGTGTGAAAAACATCTAGAGAGAATGGAGTCTGAAGAGCGTCAGGAAGAAGGTGGATGGATTATTCGTTGTAATGTCTATTAATTAAATATTTATAGCTCGTCCTTATTTGATTTAAATCAGTATAAATCCAAAAAGTTGCACTTGCTAATTTTTGTCATAAAATCATAATCTAGTTATAAGTGTTTCACAGTATTCCGATCGATCACACTAATCTCTCCCAGTTCCAAAGCTGCGCGAAGCGTCCTCTAGCGTTTACAGTGTGACAGTTGTCGATAATACAGATAATTGTTATCGGACCATCGATTATGTATGGTTTACTATTTACATGGTTTATTTTGACGGGGCCTGATATTGCGGGCTACCATGTCTCGATTCGATGGACGCGTACATGCGTATACACTACTGTACACCCGTGAAACAACCGGACTTAGGACGGTGTCGTGTTACCAAATAGAAGGTGGACGTATTAATTGCAAGATGGATTTAAGGTAACACGAGACGACATAATCCGATTATGAGGCTCATGTCGGCTGGACGTCAGATTCGACGACGACGGCCAGGATTTCTGCGAGAATATAAGGTTACGAGATCTTGCGGTGTGCTATATCGTTTCCAGTCGTTTCCCTCTTATTCGATATCGTAATTTACAATCTTTGTCCATTTCGTTACAGTTGTATCCACATTTTATCAGCCACTTTTTATATTCAAATATTCATCAGTCACTTGTGTCCATATGCGAATTTATTTCAATTACGTAACTACTGATATCGCCACTGTCGTTTACTTAATAGTGACTAAAGTATTTCATATTAATAATTTAATAATCCAACCACGTAATGATTGGACAATTTATGGATTGAATGATTTTAAATGGATCAATGATTGAACAGCTCTTTAATTTAATGTATACAAAATTCAATAAACTTAGTAACAAAATACTTTGTTAATACTTTCATATTGGAGGAAGTTAATTCAATGAATGATAGATAAAATAACTTTTGGTGTCAATATTAATATATACCTGTTTAATTTAATGGATTGATAAAGTAATAATCTATTCATACAATATGCTAATAAGTAATTGCTGTAAGTAACACATCAGCAGTTTAACGAATAGTTGTATAGTAAGATATTTCAGTATTTTTATGATTTATTCATTTAAGAATGTATTACATACACAATTTGATCCTTCAGAAATTTAATGTACCATAAAGAATATAATTTAAACTTGTTTAATGGTTCACTAATCTGATAAATCAATCATTTTAAAATTTTTTAATTCAGTGAATAAATAATGTTGTACATTGAAGACACGATAATTTAATCATATATTAAATTTCTCAATTAATAATTTTAATAATCAGTAGATGCTCATTTTCAAATAAGTATATTTGTGTAGTCAATATACTTGTAGAGCTGTATCGTGAGCATAGGGAGTATAGTAAGCATAGTGAGTATAGTGAGCATAGTGAGTATAGTGAGCATAGTAAGCATAGTGAACATAGTGAGCGTAGTAAGCATAGTGAGTTTAGTGAGTATAGTGAGTTTAGTGAGTATAGTGAGTTTAGTGAGTTTAGTGAGTATAGTGAGTATAGTGAGTTTCCATAGTATTGTAACGATGTCTGAAAAGATGCAGGCCCCGGCACATGAGAAACGTTGTTCCTCGAATCTCGTTCCGCGAACCCGTACAATGAAGAAGAGAAGAAGCAAAGGACGGCAGAGGAACTAGAGAGGCTTGTATCGTAAACAGATCTCACGTCGCGTTGTTATCCGCGACAGGATCTTAAGGAGCAACACCTTCGCTCGTAAAGCATGTACCTGAGCGGCGCGGAACGCGTGTCCACCCGGTCTCACGTGAACGTTTCGCTGTTTCACGCGTGTTACCAACAATAAGTGCCGTACAATCGTTTACCACCGCTACTATTTGTACTGTCTTGTAACGAGGCGGCCAGCCAAAGGACACCGTCGGAGATCGCAAATCTTTCGGTCCAAAATGGAGAGCGAGGTTAAAAATTGATCAAATATTATTTTCTTCGGCAACGAATACCGATTTTCGATTAAAAGTCTACGATTCACGGATAAAGAATTTCAGCAATCAAGCTCAAGCATCGTATTTTCAAATTTTGCCGTAAACTTACTTCATTATTTGTACAAGAAACATTACTGCACCTCCTATATTTATATAAAATAAAAACTATCTCCATCGATTGCAAGACACACGAGTGAAATGCGATTTTTATTCTTTCCCCAATGTCAACATTTTTAATATCTTTCAACCAATTGACTATTTCTTGCAGTACTTGAGACTTTGACTTGTGATTTATTTTTTAGAGGGAAATATTTTGAATCTTTGAAATAACTTTAATTCAATGCATCTGTGCAATTCATTGAATGGTAAGGTTTAAGAAATCTACGATCGCGAACTTTCATCGTAAATCTAATCTGCTATAGAATCGTTGTAGCAACCTGATAGAATGATACGAACATTATGTGGAACATTGGATGTGGAACATCGGTAATGTTCAGTCGTAGTTCGACATGAGAGTTTCTGAAATAAAATATTCGCAGGCGTACTGTTCGACTTTCCAGTGCAAAAGGTTAACCGTGCAGCGAGATCGAGAATTATCACTCACGAGACACTGCGGTCTCTCTTTAGTATTAACAGGAGAGTGCTTCGCACTATTCAAACGTTTTCTGAATATTTTGATCATTCTGTCTTGACTTTTTTCAATGCTAAACTACAATTTTATAACAGTCCATGCATGCCTTCTATAAATGCATAGATTAGCAAACCAGTTGCACCAAATGTACAAATATATTGTATAAATATATTTAGTTTATATAATTGTTGCAATATTAATGTTCTGAATTTGTAATATATAACGTCAATTATTAAAATATTTAATCTCTTAGGTATTAAAGAATTTAATTGATATAGTATCAAATCATAGAAGTATGAAAGTACTGTCCTTGAAGTACTGAAGTACTTAATTATTAAAACATTAAATCATTAAAGCGTTAAAATATTAATATAAAGCTTACGAGAAAGTTACTATTCAAAAATATTTAGCGTGTGTAATATGAGTGTTTGATTATTTCATTGCGAAAACTGAAAATACAAAATCTGGTTGCAAAACAAATTGGAATACGCTTTAAAATATCTGATTTCTAACCTCTGTAGCGAATAAATAGTTTTCTGATATCGACGGTATCCGGTTGGAGGATTCGTGACAACTCAATCCGTTTACGACAGCGTGCATTACTGAATGAATACGCAGGGGTTGCAGGTTCGTCGGCTTCCAGCATTCGTTTTCGCTGGGCGCTTGCAATTTCATCGGTAGCATACAAAGGAAGACAAACTGCCGCATCATTCCGGCCATTCATTCGTTTTAGATGCTTCGGTATTTTTGTTATCCGCTGTGGTTCGCGCTCGCACAACCAGATGATATAACGCGAAAGTAAATTGCGCGCTCTATTCTCGGTGTAGGCCACATACTGGTTGTACGAACACAACGAAACTCTATTTTCCGACGGCACGAGCACGTCCGTGAGGACGCTTCAGACAGAACGAGCAAAAAATCTGGTGATAATGCATCGGTAATTCTCGGACGTAGGATCCGCGAGAGTGCAACCGGACCGTGCAAGTCTTCCGCGATATTAATTATTCGAGTGCTGCAGAAATCCCGGTTAATTTCGTTTTCTCGACCCACCGCCGTTAAATTCTGCTTAACGCAAGCTATCTGATACTCTAAACGTACAGGGTGTTCAAAAAATCATGATACGATCGACAAGAAAGCGATCTCTCGGATAAAACCGACAAGTTGAGAATATATGTATGTATAAGATCACTAGACTGATTGAATGATATAAAACAAGATAACTTTAAGAAGCACTTGTTTCTTCAATTTTTTATCATTTTATTTGGAAATATTGTTAGTATATTTCTCTAAGTTTTAATAATCGATTTTCACTGAAATAAAAAAATTGAACGAGGTTCACTTGCCACTGCACATCATACGTAGCCATTATATCAAAATATAGATAACAGTTACTTAACAATATTTACTTTACTTGTAAATTACTCAAATAAATCAGTTATTGCTATTTACAGCATATTTTTTACATTACGTTTATTAATTATGTTAAAATTACACCATGTTAAATTTTAAAAACTTCTGCTGTAGATTTCTACGCCACGCATAATATTTGTATTCGTAACTTAAATATCGTAAATATAAATAAATTGAAAATATAATGCACTATTTATTATACACTCGATTTTAATTATATATTTCATTTATTTAGTCGATATCATAGATATTACGTGTGAATAGAAATCTATCCCGTGTAAGACCCTGAAGGTTAACACGTAAAATGCCGAACATCAATCCCAAAAAATTCAACAATTGATAGTATTTTAATTCTTTGGCATTGTAAGGGTTCTTGATAAATTCAGTTTATTCGAATATATTACGACAGAGATAGATTTTGGAAGCTAGTACAACATTAGCGTCACCCGTATGTAACCGAGGCTTCACTTAATCTGTTAAATAAAATAGTAAAAGCAAACGGCTGGAACTTATGGGACGACTTAATGTCATCTTCAGAAGTAAACATCAGTTTTGACGAGTGAACCGCTCGCATGCCTCGTGGACCGCAACGCTGAGGCTGAATCAGGTTGCAAAACAGCAAAACTGACCCCGTTTCGGCCGGGAATTGCCAAAGCACAGCTCATCGCCGACCCGTGGCATGTGCTGGCCTGGTCATTACCGACTTTCTTCGTCCGGCGAAGTTCCACTATAAAGCGATTTCTGTCATTCGATGCTAATACCGACCGCATCCTTACAAGGCTCTGGATAGCGTCCGTGCTCGGAAGGAGGCGACTAGTCGTCGCTCGGCGATCGTGGGATCGTTCTGCTGGATCGCGATCGCGCGCTCTTCACGTGATCGACTCTGTTACCAGAACTCCGTCGCTGTTCCTGTTGCTCCGGCAAAAAAATCATGCTCCTCGGATGCTCCCAGCGAGATCGAGCGTGACTTTTGCGGCTGAGACCACTTTTCATTTTTCCACGAAGCCGTTCCGCGCCCGCCGAGAACGCGCGACTCTTTTTCCCCCCCTTCCGTCGCCGACGAGCCTTGCCGGGACTTTAGCCGGCCAAAAACGTCGCGTTTCTTTTTATAGAATTCTGTAGAAGCTGATCAAAATTCATCGTCAATATGTTCGTTTTGCTTTCTCGCGCAAGGCAGACAAATCCACAAAAGTGGAAAGTGAAAGTAAAATCGTCGACGTTGGATCAATTTAGAATTGTGCAAAGATTTCTCGAGGTTTGTATTTTACAAATTTCGTAAAAATCTAGCAACTGAATGTTTCACTAGATACGATCTGAATCGTTGAGGAAATCTAATAATGTTACAATATTAATTTTCACTTTTCTTTATACATTGAATACTACACTGATCATACGTTTTAATAGTATAAAACTTTTAATCCTTTGACTTTAAAGATTTCTTATGAGCTTTAAAAACTTTGTGGTACTTTGAAGGTTTTGAAATCTTTGGATCAGCAGGCTAAGTTTTACCCAGCTTTTAACTTGTAATACGCGAAAAGATTAAATAATCAATATTGATTTTTATTTCAGTTTCCTTAACCAAGCTGTTTTCAGTTTGTATGATATTTTGGGTTTGTAATATGACAGTGTGTGCGTGTGTGTATGTGTGTGTCGACATATTGAAGTTGATCTTTCTATATTCGTGAAATACATACGGAAATTTCGATGATAGAAATCATTTACACGGAGAAAGTATCTAGATAAGGGATCTTCGAGAATGTAGTTTCTTGAGAAATGGTGGTGAAGCGATCCGATATTAGAAAAGCAAGGGGTTGATCGTTCTATGACTCCCAGACGTGACGGAAGATAGCTCGCAGCGAACTTATTTACAAAAAGGAGCCGATGAGAGAGCGAGAGAGAGAGAGAGGGAGAGAAAGTAGAAACAGCAGGACGAGCAAACGTTCCAAAGGCTAAATATTTATACTAGCTGCACGTGTTCATCTGCTTGGACGAGCTACCAGCTACCAACACCAACTACAGCGTTGCGTGCCTCGTCATGGGGTAGGTCGTGCGGACGCAAAGAGTATACTCGAAAGTCAAGGTTGACGTTTTCAAGTTACAAGGGTATTGGACTTTCCTGCTGCGGCTGGCAACGGTTTTAATACTACGACTATTTGTTTGATCGCATACTCGACGGATCCAAAAATACATTCTGTAGCACGCACGTTCGGATACCAAAGTTTTAAATTATGCTTTCACCAGCCAACGAATTTGACATTAAAATTCTCTCGAATTTTACTAACGTAGTAAAGCAATGAGCTTCCATTGTTTCTACTCATTAATGTCTGCAATACTATTTAATTTATAGATGAATCAAATTTGTTAAAATTGCTTACTTAGTAAACGTTACAAATGAATTACGGATTTTTGCACTTATGACAAAAATGAGTAGGTGTTTATAGATGCTAATGTATTTTGTTTGAGCTCATTAAAATCCTTACAGGAAGGAAGACATTTTCATTTAATTCTTGTTTTTTGTAATGGATGTAATCGCACTCTAGTTATGAGTATACTATTTATTATAAGATTCTACTGATATCGTCTTGAGATCTTCTCTTACCTGTAAAACTTACGCAATCCGTATCAATTATTCTCTAACTTTCATTTCATTGTTTTATGAAGTATTCAATCTTTATCGTACAAGAAACTTCTTAAATATATAATAAATCAGGGTAGTTTATATCGTAAGGTGTAAGCTTTGTTTTCGATTCTGTTAAATGAAACTTTTGAGTATTTTGTTAAAAGAAATTTTAAGTTAATATTGTTAAATTCAGTGTTTTTTCGGTGGTTTTATTTATTTAAAATGGTTACATTTTTTTATCCTACCACAACTACTAATCGAAAATTATAAATATACTTTTTGTTATCTAATTTTACAAATAAATGGCAAGTTTCGATTACAAATAAAATGATTATATGAACTCGTAAGAATATATGAAAAATCTGACTCGAACCGATCTTCTCGGTTCAAGGAGCACCATGTTTATCCTGAATAGGGTCGTCTCGAGTAAATAGTAGGCTCTATGGGATAACCCTGCAAGAGAACACGTCGAGGGCCATACTTGACGCGACCTTTCTTCATCGTAATAACGCCAAGGCTCGGTACACTCGGATCGATAGAGATCGCACGTTTAGATCTTTCCTTGGCAACCACGTCTACTCTCAAATTAAAGAAATCTAGAATAAACGGCTAGGAAATTCTAAAAATAATACCCTGACCTAACCCAACCCTGACGTAATTAAGCTTACGAAGCACACTGTGCAAACGGTGTAACAATTTTTGAATTCAGTACTTTCTTTAAATTCAATCCAAATGTAAAGTACACAATTATTTCTGATTTTAATAATTTTCTTGGATGAAATTAAATGATGGTAAATACTTTTTACATTTATTTAAATGAATTTAGAAGAACTATTTGCTATTTTTACATTGCAACGCAAATGTTTTTAGGGAGATTCCATTCTGTATGGAGATCCATAGTCCAACTATGAAGAGTTCAATTGATTTTTTAAACCATAACCTTCCCATCAAAAGACAATTTCCAATGACATTATAGATTGCACTAGAACCTCGTTTTATAAAGAATTAGTTATGAGATAGGTAATATATATTACCGAATTTTGAATTGGTAACATACAGATATTACCGAATTGTATTACCAAATGTATAAATTTAATTTATAAACAATTATAAAGTAGAGGAAGAAGAGGTGTAAGAAATTAGTAGTTTCGTAAATAATTTAAGGAAAAGAAAACGTTCGTAATATCTGGTAATAATTTTGTTGGACGGTTAACACGAAGAGTATTTGAATAAATAAGAGGAAGCGAGGGGTTTGGGTTGTTGTTTAAATAATTTGTCGGAAGCATTGGTAGCACGCAGTGACTACTACCGAGGACGTGACCGCTGTCACCGGGTCGACAGGCGTCACGGTGTTTCGTCGGCTGAACAAGAAGAAGATGGGAGTCCCTGGTTCTCTCGTCGGGGCCGTCTTTTGCCGTTGTCGTTGTCCTCGTTGTGTCGTCGTTAAGCCGGCATTGTGCGGCCAGACCGACGCCCACTTTCGGACCATAAAGACAGATCGCATGTCCGCGATACCAGCGGGGTCCGTTTCCTTCTAAGGACTTCGCCCGGAACAAGCTCGATCCGAGTCCCGAGGAAGCGGGCTTCAATTATCCGATCCTTTTGCTCCGTCGATAGCCGTGCCCATGTAGATACGCCACCCGATTCCTCTAACTAGCCGAAACATCTCCGAGAGCGCCCTTGTTAATGCGAGGTCCTCCGCTGGTTGTCATTTTAACCGGCGCGGCTGGCTAAGTCGACATTCGTGCAACTCCTCGTATAGATCGGCTCTTTTATATTTTCACGCTATTTCTGCCGAATGCGTCGACAGAGAGCTTTTAATTATTTCCAATTAACGCCATTTTCACCAAAGGAGATATGTAACTTACATGTCTTAATCATTTTTAAGATTAAATTAAACATTTTTAAGATTGTGGAATTACTTCTTGGCTTTTGCTATATTTATAAGAAAATTAATTCGATACATTGTATGTATAATACGACGTATAGTTAAAAGTAGCGTTAACTTCTTGTCGTTAACTTTATTTTTACTTTTATATGGACAGAGGATTATATTTGTCTCATTTTATGATTTTATATATTTATTTTTGGAAAATTTTTTTATATGTATATTTATGTCATTTTTTAATATTTATGATGTCTTTTTGGTTAGTGATGGGTATTTTAGTTTTGATTCATTATGACCAGATTGCGATTTTTATGTAATTTACAATAAAAATGGATGAACGAAATTTCAAACAATAATATTAAAAGAATTTAAGGACATCTATGTATTATTCTCAACTCATTGAAATTATTAAATAAAGAAAGAAATTTGACTTATCTTTGCTGCATTTGATGAAGATAAGTATTATTTTACATAAAAAATCGCGGTCTAGTTATGGCTGTCACAACTACATTCATTAAAATCTTTACTATCTTATCGCGCTCAATATTAATACGTGACGATTAAAAATTGTTAGTTTGTAATGATTAAGGAGTATAGTTAATTCATAACTGAACCATTAAGTGGAACATAAGCTTCCTTAAAATGAATTTCTTTTAAACCAGTTCTTCAAATGAATTTTAAAAAGTATAGCTAGTTTGTAATTGAACCATTAAATGGAACATATGTTTTGCTCAAATAAATTTCTTTATATCTATTTCTGAAATGTATTCTAAAAGGTGTAGTTAATTTGTAATCGGACCATTAAATCGAACATATGTTTTGTAGAAATGAATTTCGTGTTCGTTCGATGACCGATCAACGAGAAACATTTCGCATTTTGTAAAAACCGGGCAGAATTCCGAAGTAATCCGACCAAGTTGAGATGTCCATCTGGCTCGTCCATATAACCAATGCACTCGCATCGATCATTGTCGTTTATTCGCGCAAGATCGCGAGTCGAACGGCTCGCGAACGATATCTGGGCGCCGCTGCGCGCGTGTTCTGCACGCCTCGAATTAATTATCGGGTCGGAAATCCAGTGGACTCCGCGGGATATCCGACAAACTGTGGAGTATCTATGAGCTATAACCCCGGGATATCACTGTGCTCTATCTTCCTTTTAGCCATTACATACTGAAACGAGCCAACCGTAGAACACCCGTAGGCGTTTTGTGTGCGCGCCATCAGTGATACCTAGACAACGACGAAATATTGCAGTAGAGCGACACACGCGAAACGTTCCTCCAGCGGATATTCGCGTTTGGTGAATTATGATGATGTCTGTCGTATTTCATGGCTCTATAAACAGCGTAGGCACCGCGAAATCATTGTCCCTTAACCCTTGAACCCTTACGAGCGACTTCGCTCTGACAGAAACACTCGTTGCACAGATTTCATGGTGCGCGTATTTTGTGTTCAAATTGAACACAATTATGAGCGATCAGGACCCTTGCTGCTAGATCACGGGATGCTGTTGGACGTCAGATACCGTCTACGGTCATTGCAGCAAAGGATGACCTCCGTTTCTTTGACCTCCGAAGATATTAAAAAATCTGAATGCTTGGTCTTTGCTTTCTTTGTCTTTTTTATATTAAAGATGGATTTTAAAATTGCACGTTAAATTTACTATGATCATATAACCAGTTTTCCATTTTACAATTGAAAATGTTATAAAGATGTTTTCATGGTTGGTTAAATGGGAAATGGTTCAATGAATTACATTATTGATGCAACAATTATAGAAAGAAATGTACAAAATTCTGATAAATTGTATCGTTTTTATCTAATTTTATGATGAATATTATGGTAATTCAGTTTAGTGTTTAGTAGATTTAATGTTGAGAGGGGCAATTCTTTGCAATAATTGATATATCAATCTTTAGATAATTGTTACTTATTTCGCAATATCTTGATATCGAATATTTAATTATCTTTAATGCCTAATATTAATAAGATAATATAATTAAAAAGAACATCTAAATATTCATTTAATTATCGGATGCTGAGTCATATACGAAGTTCACACACTATAGCGAATTATTGAGTGACACCGATGGTGGTAAGATTAAGAAAAGAATACCGTTTTTAAAAGAGTAAATTAATTGTTTATTTATTATCATCAGTGTATATTATCAGTGTTACCCGACATTAAACCGTAGTTCCGGAAGAAGCGATTAAATTGTCATTGAAGTCTATTTTCCGAATGAAAGATTGCTTTAAAAATTTATTTTACATACTTCAACGCCATTTCAGGAATTTATTTGACATATTTTTAAATCTTATGAAATTTTAGTAAAATTGCACGTTCTTGTTGTATTTTTTGTTAACGCATCTTGGACATTTGGTTTTCAGGTGTACCAAGTGGAGTACGTGATAGTGAAAGCAGCTAATTCACCGAGGCCAGCCGCGTGGATTTTGGAAAAGTCTCTCGATGGTGAAAATTTCCAACCATGGCAGTATTACGCTCCCAGCGACGAAGAATGTTGGACACGATATTCCGCGCCTCCTGTTTCTGGAAAGCCCGTCTACATCGGCGACGACGAAGTCATTTGCACCAGCCTCTATTCCAAACAGACACCTATGGAAAACGGAGAGGTACTGATTGAATCATTCACAAAACTCGCGTATAAAATTGTTCACTTTTCCGATGAAATTTCAGCTATCAAGATTTAAGAATTCATAAAGAGTTACTTCAATCCGATTTTTGTTTTAATAAATTCTGCTTAAAAATATTAGAGAATTGTACTCGCGCAATTGCAAATTATGAAAAGGCATCCGTACAATTCTTCTATATAAACATATTACACCTTTGTAAAAAATATTCAACGAAACAAGAGTTTCATTCGTTAATACAGTTATCCTCCACTCCTCTTTTAAAAGATTTTAAATGTCTGTAATCCGAGTTTCTTTTAAATGTGTAATAGAAAATGTGCTCATCCCGTAATCAGCAAATATCAATATTTGGGTGAAAAATAATTAAAAATTTATAGAACTATTTAACAAGAAAATTAATTTTCTTAATTGCAAAGAAGAAACAACAGGACAAACTATCGTAGCTATGTTGTAGCTAAAATGTAATTGTTTTAAAAAAGCAAGATGAATTAGTGAGTTATTTCAAAATTATATAAAGCTAAAAAAGAGTTAGAGGTTAAAAATTAAATTAAATTCTGTCATTATCAGTAATGCAGTAATTACTAGTAGACTGTGTATTTTTGTATTTGGAACAATGAAAATATTGAAATCACTTAAAGACACCTACCTATGAAACAAACAATTTTCGATTTATCTTATGTTTGCTCCAACTGATGAAAATTATTTTTATTTTTATATTGCGGCTCGATGATTAGCGTAGCTTCGCCAGCTGTAGAGAAACATTCACGACAATCGATCATCGTCGATTCTCGTTAAGAAGTAACGGTTATAATTTGCATTTCTCGCGAAAATCTAAAGCGCGAAAACGGCTGTTTCTTCGATTTGTCTTGGCGGTCGTTCGAAACGAGATCATTAATTATCGTTCACTCTGCGCAGACGTTCGTATACAGTAATTACATGATTGGATGATTAGCTGGCTGTTGGAGAACGCGCTGAGAGGCGTCTCGATGGAAACTAGTCCTCCCAGGCATTTCCGGTAAACTGGAGGCTCGTTATCTCGTCTATCATTTTCTAGATTTCAAAGAATTCAGGTGTAGCAACGTGAGAATCGACGATTTAGGTTTATCAATAATTCTCAGCTTTATCAATGATTCCCAGCTTTATTTAACAATTTTTTAAAACATAATTTTGAAAATATTTCTTGCAGGCCTATGTTGGACATATAGCAGTAGTTTATTTAATTTAACTGCTAGGAATTGAGTAATTATATATATAATAAAGATAAAATAATCCGACAACTGCAGTTTGTAGGTTAATCATTTTATGGTGTTTTCGTTCGATGTGATCTAGACCAGGGACCGGAATTAACCAGTACGCAACATGAGGATTGCGAGAGCTACGCCTTCTGGCTACTGTCGCGCGTCTTGATCATCGGTGATAACCTAAATGCTGCACACGCATTTCTATAAAGCAACAGGCACACGTGTACGAGATACACCGTGCCGAAAGAGACGTAGCCCCCGCGATCCTCCTCTTAGATGCTGGTTAATTCCGAGCCTCGATTGGTTGTTATTCGAGTCTTCGAATTCTACTAATTAATTTTCACTTTCTTCTGTATTTTGATATTAATTATTTATTTAACACTAAACCTATGGCGGTCAAATGACCGGTTCTTTGTTTAGGATTAATTAATTAATTAGGACAATTATAAGATTTGTAAATACATTTTCATGAGACACAATTGTACAAATTACATCATTGGAGCAACTGTTCTAGTAAAAATTGTACGAAATCTAAATAAATTATCGTAAAATGGTTAATTTGATTAATTTCCCATATTGTGTTTCGAATTTCTTTCAATATTCACACGTTAGAAATTGTTGTAACAGATGGGAAAATAATAACATTTAACACAAGACTGAAACGTCAAGTTGTATGACATCAATTACGTTTTGAAGGTTTTTATATATTACAGATACTAATAAAATTAAAAATATGTATAATAGGTTAGCGTGCAAATTAATTATCAAATCTGAGCAAATAATTTCAGTACCAAAGTATGGATGTTATAGTAGTCACAATGTTGACAAGTTACTACTAGTGCTTTATTTAATCTCAAAGAATTGTGTAATCAGATGACGATTTAAATTCACAGAAACGATAACGACCATATAACCGCAGTCCAAGGGTTAATCGTGTAACGATTCCGAACAAATGTGTTCGTATTGAAATGGCTGTGCGAAACGTTGACTCAGTCATTCACACAATACAATCTGAGCGACATTTCACTCGGGTGAAGATGGCGGCCCGTAATGAGGTGAAAAAATTCGCCGGTCACGAAATGTAGTGGAGTGTAGGTGCGCATACTCCGAAACCCATGTAATTGTTCCGTATTAGGAGCCGCGTATTGCCATTTAAGCAGGGAACTCGTTTTCTTAACGCGCAGCGCTATCCGCGAATGATTTATTCCTTTAGGCTCGTGTTTAACGTTCCCGTGAATTTATTGCCGGAGGCGAACCTTTGAAATCGTCACCATTAATTGTCGATATTGCACAAGCAATTTACCTCCACGAAACAACGAGATAAAGACGGTCTCGAGCGTAAATGCCGCATAATAGTTATTCAAATATTCTAATCTCATAATTTCTTTTCTGTACAAATGGAAGGATAAGTCTGTAAGCATTCTAAATTGATTAGATTTATTCAGTATCTTTCTTTGGATAATAACATTTAAACATTTTTCCCAAATCTGATAAAAATCGCTTTAATACGATTAGTAAAATAAGTGACATCCCTGATATGCGTAACGTGTATTGTGGCGATTAATAAGCTATTAGTTTAAATCTAGATAATTTGTCATCTAATAATGCTTTGTGGTCTTACCAAGTAAATTGTTTTCCATTGAAAAATTCGGCAAAAAATTAATAGTAATTATCAATCTATACATTATTACTATATTATTAATTTTTAGTTCTGAATGAATCTATATGCTAGGACATTTATAAGAAAAGAATGACTATTTAACTTCAGGATTCTACCTGCTTTTTAAGAAAAACATGTTCAAGCAGCTAATACATTTTTCAAGTCCGTTGTGAAAATTCACCCGAATGTTAAAATGAATCTGAGAAATGGTACTTGATCAGACAAGGATTTAAATTACGATGCTGTATAAAGCGTTTCGTTCGACGGACGTGGGACGTTGAATACTTGACAAGGGGTTGCAGATTAAATAAAACCGTTCTTATAAAATTTTAGTACATTTTAACGAGATATTATAGATGACATCGAAGATAATTTTTTATTTCGGTACGTGCATTGATCAAATTGCAATTGTTGATATTAAAATAACTAGTGACAACTGCGTTAAACTGATCCTTGTAGCTACATAACTTTGTGCTAAAAGTATAGTGTAAGACAGAAAATAATTTGTCGACTTGACTCATAGAGCATAATATGCCGATTAAAAGTATAAATGCAGTTAGGACATTATTTGTTGACAGAAACTGCAAAGACGCATAGAATCTAGCTTGTTGACTTAAGCTTTAAAAGCATATAGAGCTGAATTAGTTGATTGGATGTAGTCGGAGTATTATTGCAGGGTATCGAAGTTAATTATTCCGATAGAATGTTGCGCTTGCTCTATCGAACTTGCTTTATCGAATAAGCAATCTTATTCCGCGTTTAAGGGTTGGTGTTTTCCAGAAAACCACGTGCACACCGAAAGGGTCGATCCGCTTTTCAATCTCGAAGCAGATCGGGTAAAACTGTGACGACAGTTGCTACGGTGACGCATGCGGCTTGTCAATTCCCGATTTTTTCCCGGTCGAGTTCTACCCGCGTGCAGACGCGTAAACCCGGCAACCCCCCCTAGGAGGTGCGTACGTGAGAGCCCCATATAAGGTCAGCCTACTCCATACATGGCCGGAATGTAGGGATCGCCGTTTTTGTATCATCGATTCCTTCTCTCTCCTCTCTCTTTCTCTCGTTTTCTCTCTCCCATCCCCTCCCTCTCTCTCTCTCTCTCTCTCTCTCTCCCTCTCACTCTCTTGGTCGACTCCGACGAGGAATCGTCTTGTCCTGCTTCGCGTCTCATCCACCTTCCAGTTTGCACAAAGCCGATCCCGAGTGCGCTTCTGCGTGGCTATAAGCTCTAATTATCTGCCGCTCTTCCGAGAAATCCGCTAATTTGCCCCCACCGGGTCGCTCGCCCATTTTTCTGGCTTTTTAAGGACTCGGAACAATAAAATTGCCAGCCAAACAAGCGACCGAAATGAAAGGGAGAGGTTCGGCACGTGACAATATCGCGGGACGCTAACGAGGGAACAGCCCCAGTCAAGAAAAATCGATTGCTTTCTTAATTTGTAAGCTAACGCGAT
The DNA here is from genome assembly GCF_028453695.1 of Augochlora pura. NCBI lineage: Eukaryota > Metazoa > Arthropoda > Insecta > Hymenoptera > Halictidae > Augochlora > Augochlora pura. The sequence goes on from NC_135781.1 coordinate 21,701,431, forward strand.
TCTTGTTGAGGGCTTCTCAACCCTCATCGCTGTTCCTCGAGAATTATAAGTAGACTGCGGATCTTTATGCGAATGAAAATTTTTTCGGAGGAAAGAATTGCAAGGAATAGTTATTCTTTTCTTCGTTATTTTTAATTGACTGGAAATAATATGTTAGTATTCTCATCATAAATACTTAAAATAGTTATTCCATTTATACGATTGTATGCCTTTAAATAAACCCGGTATTAAAATTCTTAACACTTCTATGACGGATAGATAGTTAGTATGGAGTTTGAAGAATATATAAGAAAATACAGGAGATCGTAATCTAATATCTCTGTCCTTTTTTTCTATCGGCATGATTAAAAGGTACCTTTAACAAACAGTAGCCCAAAATGAAGTCTCAATGAAAGCTACAGGCGTTTTTATGATTCTGCATATTAATTATGAAAGAAATGCGATGTCAATATCTGAAGAGTAGACAATAAAATACAATAAACCATATCTAAGTACCTGTCTGAATTTTTCCAGAGAAACAAAGTAATTTGACTGCCTGTATAAACGTAATTTGAAGAATTTTATCTGGAGATAATATCGAATATATTTTTTAAAGAAGCACGTTAGTTGTAAGTGCGCATAGTATAAAATATATGATTTTACGTGGCAGGTAAACTGAAAGTCTCTGAAGAAAATTGATCTTTCTGAATTGGTAACCGATCGATCGGGAACAAAATTATATGTAATTGAAGTTCGGGAAATGAACAGTTCATCTTTGTTCATTGCTCCAGAAGAAAATCCAAAAACTACCCTTAACGAGCTGATATTTCATGAAATTAGACTGAAAATGAACAGTCATTAACGTTGATATTCAAACATTTTTGCAACTTTTTAAAGATTAAACCAAACGACTTGAATTTTTTGAGATGTTAAAAAGCCTAGTTTACTAAACAATGTCTAAAATAATTTTTTCAAAAGTTGTACCTGAGTGAAATAACATTATTCTTTTGGAGTTTCTTTGTCTCATTGTAAATATATAATGAAACTTTAAACAATATATTTTGTAGATCTGGATAACATGCAATATGCGTGCTGAGAGTTTTAACGAAATCGGTCAACGTCGTCATCAGTTATCGATGTCTACCACATGCGTTGTCTAAATTTGTATTCCTATTTATTTCTTATTTTTATTAACATTTTTCTTCGCTAGTTGTCCTAAATAATCGCTCCAACATCTAAGAAAACTTCGAATTATTTAGTCGAATTTGGAAGAAGTTATTGCGTTATACAAGGTGTCCGAATATTACCGTTACACGCTCTATGAATGATGCCCATGAATTAAATTTCTGTTGTCTTGTTGCAGATCCATACGCATCTGGTGAATGGTAGACCTGGTGCTCTGAATCACAGCACGACCCTTCAGGAATTCACGAAGGCTAAATACGTGCGGTTACGACTTCAGGGTCTCCGACGTAGCGGAGAAGCGATCGTGGACAAGAGACGGGCCTTCTACTCGATCAAAGAGATTAACATCGGCGGAAGGTGTTTATGTTCTGGACACGCGGCGCGGTGCCGCTATAGCGTGCAACACGGGGTGAGTCGAACAATTTTTCAATGTAACATAATTCGCTGGCTCGCGAACCTTTCGCATCGATGATTCTAAGTTTCAATTTTTGCACTAAAAAAAAAATGGTAATTGAAAATAAGAATTCTTTAACACATTTTACGGTATTCGTTAACAAAGAAATTAATTATTACACTATTATAGTATATCTTCCTAATATTATTAGGATCGACAAAGAATGTTTAAAATTTAACGAATACCGTACAACTTAACAATACGATTTTAATTTGATTTAATGAAATACTTTAATTGTACGCAATTTTTTAAGCTGTTGGCGAGACAGTTCTTTTATTCAAAATTATAATAAAATTTATATTATTACTATATTATTAAATGTATATATTATATTATTGTATTGTATTCATAACACTTTAATAATATGAATTCTGATATAATAATTTTTAATAAAAAAACTGTCTTACCAATAACTTCAAAAATTGCGTACAATTAAAGTATTTCCTTAAACATATTTTATTAATATAATCTGTATATATAAAAATAAGTCGGGTTTTCCTTCCTGACGCTATAACTCCAGAACGCACGAACCGATTTCCACGGTTTTGCATTCGTTGGAAAGGTCTCGGGCTCCGTGAGGTTTATAGCAACCAAAATTCTGGACAAATTTCAACAGAAAAGCAGGAAAACAGGGAAAATCATTTTTCACATACAGCGCCATCTCTGATACATAGCATGTACTACAAACCAATATGGTTTATAAAACAAAAAAAATAACTTTTCTTCATCTTTTAATCCCCAAACGAAATGTTACAAAAAACGAAGCCGTCTGGTGGCGAAACGGAGTTCGCCGGGTTTGCTAGTACATATATATAATAATATAGCAATAATATAAATTTTATTATAATAGTTTAAACACACGGATGTAGATTGAAATGCATAAAATCGGTTGTATAGTTTTTGCTTCAACGGGATTAGTCACTTAATGTTCGGCAGTTCTGGTGTTGATAAAAAAGTGAACGGTGGTAGGGCCCAATCTCTCGTTCGAATTCGCCTAACTAAACTTAGATTTTGCGAATACCTCGGATTTGGGGGGGGACCGACCCGGGACGCAAGAAATAAATCTGTCGAAAGTGCTATAAACTTGTCAGACCTTTGTCTGCCAACGCTGCTAATAGCAGGACCGCTCCGTGTTTCGCTGTTTGCTTCGCAACCGCTCACGGAAAGTCGCCTTCCTTAGATGGCGGGACCATTACTGAGAGAATGTTTATAGAAATTTATGTTTTTATAGACTAGCCAGCAACCGTTTCCAATGATCTTTTTGCTCCGTGCTACCTAATATCAAAAGTTTTTAATTGTAATTGCAAATTCTTGAATCTGATACTCGCTTTAAAATGAAGGAGATAAAATTGGTAGACACCATCGTGAGAACTTCTGTCGTTAATTTGAAGTTATCATATTGTTCCGCTTTGTAAAATGAATAAATGCAATGTTAATACGTTGAACGATTTTTTAAATATTGAAATTGCAGCAGAATTCATGTTTAGTAATTGAATGTCTGCAATAACTCAATTCGACCTATTATTTTTAGGGCTGTTATGTGAATATCGAAATAATATCGAGTCATTTGAAGTAATAACAATTTCAAATTATAAATGATGTTTTTATTCTTTTTTTATTATGATTTCCAAGAAGAGTTTCACAATTATTTCAAATCGTTGTATAAAATAATTTTAAAATAAAATGACACTATCTCAAGAGTGATCACATTCACGGAAATAATTACGAAATAAAGTAACAGGGTATTTAAAATGAAATCTGAAATGATATCGTTACTAATCTGCTCAAGGCTGATTGAAATGAAGCCTGTTAGTCGTTAGAACGGAGATGGATTTACTCGTTTCTCTCGATGTCATATCCATGCAGTGACGGGAGAAGGAATCCTGAATACCATTAACACCATAAATGGACTTCGTTCTCGAGGCCGAGGTCTAGCATAGACGAACAATCGCGATATTTTAATGTCTTCGATTCAGTGACACCGAGACCCTCGTTGATTGTTGAGAAACATTTCTCCGTTGTACATCACTTCCACGGTCTGTTGTGCTATTTCACCTGTAATCTGAACTGAAAAAATCAGCTTTCCTTCGCCTAACTGTATTTTTATTTGTAAAGAACTTTGACGTAACGAATTTTATATTAAAATATATACCTTTTTGTTATATTTTCGTATTTATGAATACGCTCTGAACTCGTTTTAAGATATATTTGAACAGACTTTTATGTATTGATCACTGATATGAATTATTTTATTGAAAATCAAATCCTTTTAACATTATTTCTAAAAATTATTTAAACACTTCTCTATTTTATAATTAAACAGATTTTTATATCTTAAGAATTTTGTAATTTTTTATGTGATATAAACACATCTTACAATATATTTCAGCAAATTTTTATATCTTGATTTGAAATTATAGCAATTTACATTACAATCTTTTTACTTTTGAAATTGCTTTGCTTACATGTTTAATAGATTTGGATTTTTCACTTTGAACTTTTTAGGTATCTAGAACATATATCAATCGGATTATAATTAATATATATTATTATTATTACTATATACAATATTTTACATGTTCCATAAAAATAGCAATAAGAGCAAGCTTTCATCAAGTACAGTTTTATTTATTATTCTGTAGCTTTATCGCCCAGCGTATGATTAACGTTGACAGTTTAATTGAGACATACTACGAAATATCTCTGCTGGTCCGATGAGCGGTCTGCATTCAGCAATGTGATTGCAATTCGGTCTACATGCCAGCCATGATGGACCGTGCGTCAGACCCTCTCAAAAACTAATATCATTCAACTCGGCGAGCAACGCCAAAAGTTGATTCTAATCGATCTATTGTAAAGTCATGTGAGTCACTGTAAAAACGTACGATCACGGCTTGGAATAATTTTTTCAACTCTTCTGACAATGAGACAATATTATGCAGTGTTTGAATTATACATCTGTTCATCTACGGTAGTGTACATAATTATAAACTCAAAGGAACTTTTACGCTGTTTCTGACACCTAAACGAAAACTTAACGAAGTAACATATTTGTTTAAATGTCGCTAAAAACGTAAACGTCGCTGTGAGTCTGCAATTATTTACACTACTCTAATCTGAGAATAAAATTCATATTAAAAAATGTAATAGAAGCTAAAAAAGTAAGATAACTTATATCGAAAGCTTTAGTTATATCAGGTTACTGTAAGTAATTTAACCCTTTGCACTCGAATGGCGACTCTGATGCACCATTCAAATTATTCTACTACGTTCCAAAATCATTTTTATAACAACAAAGTTTAGATTTAAAACATCGTTGAAAAGTAAAACTGTTGCTGTGAGTCGCAATAATAAATTTCGCACGCATAAAAGTGCACTTTATTGCATATAATATAAATACTGTGAACCAGGACAATTATTTCACATGTACAGTTAAAATGGCTTCGAGTGCAAAGGGTTAAGCTAGTAACGAAAACTAGATTCAAATAAGATTTTGATACATACGCTTAAAAGATTACATTTTCGATTGCATAATTGACTTTAACGTTTCTATTTGTTGGAAATATGCAATCATTTGCTATTTGATTAATATATCACGAATGATTATAGTTTGAGCATTTAATTCTTGAATTTATTATTATTATTGATCACGCGTATATTTCCGTTCTGACTTCGTAATTATAATAAAGTTTACGTTTAATTATGAGTAAGTCTTTTAATAAAAATTTAGTAACAATATATTCGAACGCGCCATAGAAAATTCAAATGTCTTGCCTGAAACAATTCGTGATCTTTTTTATCGGAGCAATCGCTGATCACGTTGTTATTGATTACGGCAATTTACGTAGCTCGCCGACGTTAATTAAGTTCTCGACACATTGATCTCACTAAATCACTCGATAATGTTTCGCATACGCTGTTATTAATTGTTCTCGTGATACGTACGTTCTTATGAATGACAGGCTGCCATTCACGAGGAACACAATGAAGCCAGTGATATATCGCAAAAAGTATAAGTTATGACTCGCTCTGCCCGCATCTGTGACTCGACAATATCGCCGACTTACAATACTAACGAGCTTGTAATGGTTATCGTTAGAAGCTCGTCACGGGTTTGTAATTCTAATCAACGTGTACGACTACTGCATCGAACAAGCTGTTCGCTCATTGAAAACATATCCCACTCATTTTCTAATTAGAACAATGCTGGTACATTTCATTCGGAGATCTTATTTATTATCAGCAATGAGTGTGGTACGAAAACACTGTTAACATTTTCATAATTGCATATATAAATGAATGTCGTAAAACAGGCCTCACTTTGATCTGGGCTCTATGTTATTTGTTCATTGTTCCTGGAAAAATAAATCCTCTATTTAAACATGTTCCTCTATTTAATCCTCTGTTTAAATCTGGTTTAACAAGAATATAACAAAATATAGCAGAAACGATAACAGTATCAAAATAGGTGAGTTGTGGATTTGACATTATGTTTTTATTGTTTCCATAGGTATAAATGGCTGCTAAAATATATTTTATATTTCGTATACGCATCGAACTTTCAAGGGTTTAGCAAAATATGACAAAAACAATAACAAAGCTCTATAAAAGGTGATGGAGACTTTATATTGTTTTACTATTGTTCCTGAGAAAATAAATTGTCTAATTAGCAACATTCGTATAATTTTTTAAATATAGTGATACGTAGACATTTTAAAAAATTGTGAATAGGTGTCACGAATTCTATACTACCTTTTCCTTATAGTTTGTAAAAAAATTAGCTGTTTAAAAATACTGTTGTAAAATCGTGCAACTAAGAATAATTTTAAATCGTATATGGAAGATACAACTGACTGCTACTGGAAATGCCACAAAGCCCAGATTACGAGAGTGTTTATAGTAACCGTGGAAAATATGGATGCACGTGCGTGTGATGTGAAAGATGGAGGCTGCATCGTTGCATCAACGTGTGCGGCTGCGTTGTGGTTTCATGCGGTATTACATAAAAGGGAACCTGAACGTCATCTAGCGAATCTCGCTCTCTAGACCGAACAGCTCGATATTATTTATTGCTGCGATAATAGTTATCCCGCGTGCACGCAGCCACGCACGGACGCGGCCGCATGCGAGTGGCTGTAACAAATAACCGCATCCCGTTTTTGATAATATTCTCTCGACACTATTTTATGTCTAGCGTACATCGAAACAATTTACGCTTCGATTCAATTATTTTCGAACGGTGCCTTGTGCTGAACAGTGAAAACTGATTTATCAAGTCGCAGCGACTATCAACATTTGTCATGTCAAGACCTGTACGTTATCATCGAGAAATGAGAACAATTGTCTTATATTAACTTATCTGCTGCGGACTTTTATGCAAAATCAAAATGTTTTATTTCATTTCTATAGACTTGAAATAATCGCTGGTCAAGCCCTAAATGTATTATAATATATACTATTATGTAATAATAACAAGGTTGTAGTTATTTAAACATTTTATAATATTTGTAAAAGAAACAGCGGAAACCAATCATACTTACTGACTCGGTAGTTTCGATGTTAAACGAGAAAATGTTCTAGCTTGATTATTTTGATGAGGTAAAAATAATGTAACAGTATATTTAAACAGTAAATCAATTATTTACATAATATCCATAAGTTGAAGATAATCTAACGGTGTGTTTATATTTTTTAAATGTTTATATAGTTTTATATTTCATCTGTATACGGTTTTGTCATAAATCACTAAAATCCGTAATCTCCTGATAATACATAATATTATAATCATAGGTACTTAATACTATAATTCACAGAAAGTATTGAATCGTAACCTGATTTTTAGTATTTTTTAATTATAATAGATTTATAACAGAAACATGAATTTTATTATATGTTCAATACAAATTTATTGAACAATAATTTCAATTTAATATTAATAATATTATATATAATAATATAAATACAATATAAATTTATTTAACAATCGAAACGAATTCATATCACAACCTATTAAATTCGCAGTTCGCACTAGGCATTGGCGATAAAAACAGTATAAATTACGGACCGACTTGCTGAATAGCAAACTCTTTATGCAACACGATCCGCGCCGGTACAATAAAGAGAAGGCGGTTTTCTTGAACGGCTTGAATATGTATCAGTTACATTTCCGAAATGATTAACGAGCGTCCATTAAGAGCTGGTATTGTTTCTCAGCACCAAGAATGCGAATGCGAGCGCCAGACGTGCGGCGAAAGATGCGAAAAATGCTGTCCAATGTACAATCAGATTCCGTGGAAACCTGGCACAGCTGCGAAGGGCTTTCACTGTGAGAAATGCAACTGCAATGGACATGCAACCGCGTGCAGATACGATCAGGAAGTGGCCGACAGAAGAATGTCCATGGACACTCATGGGAAATTTCGTGGCGGTGGCGTCTGCATTAATTGCACAGTAAGCCCGAATTTCAGAAAGAACGAACATTCGACGATCATTCAATAGAAACATTCGTTCTCGCGAATGACGATCTTGCCAACGTGTATCGTAAGAAGACTGTGGATCTTTATGCAATATAAAATCTTTTTGTAATAATAGAGAGACCACCCCTTTTAAACTTTCTTTCTTTAATCATTCTGATCAATGATATTCGCATTCTTAAATTTCCTGAATGTGTATTGTTTGACATTTTCTTCGCTTATGTTTTGTCATGAACGCATAAAATCTATAGTCTACTCGTAAAAACACCTTATATGAATAAATAAAAGCATCGTAGCAGTAATATAACAAATTCTGTTGCGCGTGGTAGTTTGCATAATTGTAAAATTAAATTGATTATCTCTATATATTTTTAAATATATTTTGATTATCTCTATAGATAGTTTTTATAAAAAAATCTTGTTTGTCTCAATGACTCATAGTGATTAGATACATGGACAATAATTCTATTACACTTATAATTCTATATTTGTATATATTATAATTTTAATATTTATAGGACGAGGAACCATGCATGTCCAATTAGCGTTGATTCGCATCTAGCATTATTAGTATTAATTTTAAAAAAGAAGTAGCAAATGAACGAAGCACGACAAAATCAAAGAAGTTGGCGTTGGTTTTATTAATTGCCGAAATGATTTGTTACAGGAGCACACAACCGGCATTAATTGTGAAAAGTGTCTGGATGGGTATTACAGGCCAAATGGAGTTACCCCTGACACACCGGAACCCTGCTTGCCGTGCAATTGCAACGTGCACGGTAGCACGGGTTACTGCACTCCTGATGACTCCTACACTCATCTTGGGAAGGTAGAAGGATAGACACACTCGATATACTTTAATATAAAGTCAAAGTTTCTAAAATAATTATAGGGAACAGACGTTAAACGATAATAAAATAAAACATTCCTCTTCAAAAATTTTAATAAGTTAAAACTGATTTATTAACACTTCACCGACCGGTAGCTTATAAACCGGTTTTTGATAGGCTAACCAATAATTTGTTATCTATTATTACAGTAAAATTGTAAAAGCTTTGTACTGTAAACTACCATATCATTATATGATTTTTTAAACATTACACACCTTTTTAAAGCGTCTCCATGATTGAAAAAGGTTTTTTTAAATATGCATATATTCGATTCGAGAAGAAAAATTTGACTTAATAAATTCCTAAATCAAAGATACGCTTCTTGACTGTTTAAATCCATCGTTCTTCAAGTTTCATAAACAATATGATACTGTGTTCTATATAAAACATGTCATCCTATATTCGTCCCATTTCTGTCAAAAATTAAAAAATAATTTTATCTATTAAAAATTACGATTAAGTCAATCGATATATTATGTTCAGAGGTTTCTATAATTCAGGTGATTTTTTCAGTCCCAAGAACGTGACGATTTTTCGCGTTAGCTCAATAGTTTTATAATTCAAAGAATTCAAATTAATTTGGTGATTTCCGGAAATACCGCGGTTATTAACAGAATTTCGTGAACGATTAGTGTCTATATCGGAAATCGATACGTGGAATGAAACACTAACAATTGTGCTCTAGGTAGCAGGTGCTTGCAATTGCAAACCGGGCTACTCCGGCTACAAATGCGACCAATGCGCCGCCGGTTACCGCCAATTCCCGGACTGCATGCCCTGCCCGTGCGATTCCCGCGGGATTCTGCCATCCCACGACTGCGAAGGAGATTGTCTCTGCAAGGCGAACGTCGATGGTGAATTCTGCGACAAGTGCAAACCGGGATACTTCGCACTGACCAAGAAGAATCTCGACGGTTGCTTTCCTTGCTACTGCTTCGGCGTCAGCGACCGCTGCAGCGTAACGAATCTCTCTTACTCCATGGTAATTCAATGATTGCATTTTGTTCTATTGATTACTAGGTTATCTGGAAAGTTTTACAAGAACGATCATTATTATCACAATTATTTTAGGTAAATAGGTAAAAAGTATTTTCACAATTTTACAATTTTACTTCTACAATTTTTGTTCCATTAAATCTATATCGATACAATCTTTTATTGAATTTCATTTAAACAATGCTGTTATTTGCAGTTATATTATGCATATATTAATGCAGTTATAGTTTTTTGAAAGCGTTGCGTACTACTTTTCAAATAAATACGTTCGAGGTTTACGTCCGCACGCTTTTCTCAGATGATCTACTTGTAGCTCGAACAAATTGTTCTCGAAGTAATGGGAAACATTGGAAGTATAATTTTATAGAACTGCAATTGTCAGAAACCTTTTTGTGTCTTCCGAAAAGGAATATTCACTTCACCGGAGTTAGATACGCGAATCATGCTAGTTTCATCATATTTGAAAGAATTTAAATGAATTAATTTAGATGATTCCCTAAACATTGCATTAAATGTGCCTATACACCACCTGCAAATCCTTTAGCGATAAAGAGGAGCTTGAAATCATTATTTCAAGCGATGTATAGTTTATCGTAAAAATTGAAAAAGATTTGGTTTTGAATTTCTTATCCCCCATAATCAGTAGAAATAGTCAACAAAAGATTCTCAATTAGTATATTTTATGACATTTATGAACCAAGTTCTTATTCTTATATTATAAATGTTTTTAATTTTACTACCCTACGTCAAAATGCGCCACCTCCTGTGGTCCATGAGTAAATATATGTGTTTAATGAATAGACCGTGGATCTTTATTAAAAATAAAAATTGTTTGCGTCGATGACGAGGGGAGTCAGGTGCAATCTTATTTCTCTTTTAAATAATTTCAATAACTAGTAATTAACGTATCAATATTTTTCTTCTCTCTTAATTTGTTCTCTGTTCGAGCATTTTACCTATACATGGGCAAATTAGTGTGGTTTACCTGTACAGGTAAACTAGTGTCTCGTAATTCGCACAACAGCCCGCAGCGGCGGCATAAGCCCGGCTTCAACGGATGCGATTTTCAGGTGTCGTCTCTGGAAAATTGGCGAATCACCGATATCAACGCATCCCGCGCTATTATTGCCGTTCCGGACACAGATAGCGGCTGGCTGATGGTGTCGCGTTACGAGGTCGAGTACGATAGTCCGTTTTGGCTGGCACCGGCGATTTATTGCGGCAATCGTCTCTCATCATACGGCAGTAATATCACTTATTCTGTCACCTGGGTCGTTATGCGCGGCGATACCAGCGGAAAACCGACCACGGGACCCAATGTTATTTTAGTTGTAAGTATTCATTCAGCGTCGCGTGAATAATGGCACGGTTAGCGCTGTCACGGCCTACTACAAGACAGGCTCAATGAAGTACGGAAGTCGCTATACGGGGTGTCCCCAGGATCTTTATCCCTCCTGTGCTCCGTTGAAGATCGAACGACCTCAACGACAAACGATATAAACGCGACCTCATGTTACGTTACTTTACAACGAAGTTTATTCGTAAATCTTTCGTGAAAGCATTATTATCGTTTCAATAATTGAGTCGTTATCTTCTGAGAAGTGAATTGAAGGTAGTCGTATTCAAATATTAGTGATCTCGTCTACATAAAATATTTATCAATGAAGAATATACACTTTCCGATAAAAGTTAAGAAATTTCAGGTATTGTTAACATTCGGGTGAAATTCGATATTTTAATAAATGTACGTTTTATTAAAATAAAAGTGCAATATTTCTTTGCTTAGTGTATACGAAAAATAAAAAATGATTCAAAAGAGTAAAATATTTAACAGTTATAGAAAAATAAACTTAATACTTTCGTAGACGTAACACATATTTTTATCCCACGATAAGAAGGTTCACTACTTCTTGTCGGTAAGTGTACATTCTATTTCTAGAGATTTAAAAAAGACGTAAATAAAATGTCAAACAAATCATTGTCATTCATCTAATATCTGCTAATATTAATATTAAAATATGATTTCGAACAATTGCATTTAACGAGAATACTTTAGTAATATTTCATATATCGTGGAATTAAATAATATATAATAAAGTACAAATAAAGTCAAGAACAGTTTTCGTCCGTGTATTCAACGACGATTTTAAAATTTAAGTCTTCAAATTATTAATATATTCACGTTGGAAATTGATCTCATACTCAATTTAGAGCAGATATTGATATACAAATTTGTTTACACAAATAATCTACTAAATTATTTAATTATTGCCATGCTTGGAATCTTTTATCCAGCCTCTGTATGGAACCGTTTCTTTACAGTTTGTTTGCCCGCGATGAATACGGATCGCGTTCATTCATAAGTGAATCTCACGAGGGATGGGCTCTCCCGAGCCGAGGGTTATCAGTTTACCTCGAGCATTCGTTTTTCTTGTTTCACGTTTTAGTTCCGAGTCCGCTACAAAAAGCAGATTACAATGATTAGTATTTTTGCGAAATTAATCTTCCCCGCGTTGTTCGTTCGCAGGGTAATAATGGCATGCGAATAGCTCACGGCGAGGAACAATATAATGGCCAGGAAGCGGAGATCAGCGTTCCTCTACGTGAAAACGGCTGGTATCACGTACGCAGCGAGATTCAAGATATTCCTACTAGATTGAGGAGAACCGAATTTCGCGGGGATCCTGTTACCAGGATACAAATGATGCGGGTGCTCGCGGATTTGAAGTATCTCATGATAAGGGCACAGTATCACTCCGAGCAGATTGAAGGAAGGTATGTAGTAAAAATTAAATCAAATACAATTTATAATTAATTTTTAATGACTTATAGAATGAAACTATTTATACGTTAAACTAACATTCAAATTAAATTGAATACTAAATACAATTTTTAATGACTTATAGAATGAAACTATTTATATATTAAACTAACATTGAAAGGAAAATCAATACATTTTAATGAAATATTTTAAATTCTAACGCAGGAATATTTTAAGTTATACGTTATATTTTCAGTTATATGACACTCCAGAACTGTAGAAAATATGTATAAAGATAAATAGTATCTAGGATAATAGATTCAATTAGATTCTGTGCATAGAAAATGAAACATGTTTTTGGATGTTAATGAAATTTTTACAGTTTTAGATTATTGTTTGTTCGCACGTTGACGCCGGCTTGACCCACTGGTGGGCCATACGTGTCAGACCCGTGCGCGGCGTACATTTGCTTATTTTGCTTGCATTTCACAAAATAGATACTTGAAAATAGGTTTATGTTATTTTATCTGAACATTATAAACAGATATTCAATAGTAACAACATAGAAATTCAAGAATTATAAACTTAACATAATTATTTAATTTTTGTAAATTTCGGGCGCCGACTCGCGGAGAAAATCGTGAATATCGACGCCGGCGTTAACGTGTTAATCTAGTGTGCGAAAGTTCTATCTTTGTTTCTGTAATGAACAAACTGCTCATTTTCACGCAGTATGCGAATTATCTGGTTACATACATTGAAAATCATATATGAACATTGTTAAATTCTTGACTAGTGCATAAATGTATAAGAAACGCTTCTAATAATTAATGGACTTTATTATTTCATTAGACTTACAGTTAACTTGAATTCTGATACATACGGTATCTACGAAGTGAATGAAACATTTTAAAATAGTACATCATTGCTAGAAGAGCAACACAAATGTCTCTATATCTTCTATACTCATAATACCTGAATAAATAATTATTTTTCACTATTTAAAATCATTCTTCCTTTGTCGAGATTTTTCTGGTACCCTGAAATAGATTTTCGTCTAAGACTACGTATTGACATTATAGTAAAGGATTAGAACCCCAAGGTACCGTTACGGTCGTAAGTCTGTAATTATTTAGTTTCCGAGAAAAATATTCCAGAGACGACAGATTTACAACCACGGTTACACTGTTTTAGTCTACAATCGGCGATCATGTGGACCGGGGAAGTGGCAGCTAACGGTGGTAGCAGTAGTTTAGTGGAAACCTGCGAATGTCCCGAGGGATACACGGGACTCTCCTGCGAAGATTGCGCGTGGGGATACACGAAGGTGTTGAAGAACGGGTCGGACCACCAGCAGCATCACGTGTGCGTCAAGTGCGATTGCAATGGACACGCTAGCACCTGCGATCTCGTGTTGGGCGATTGCACGGTAAGTACTTGCATGCTGTACGAATTTTTAAGGATAGTCTCTTATCCTTAAAATTCGTAATTTTTATTGCAAGTTATTTGATAAGTGCGCGTCAGAAGGTCAAAGTTGAAAGTTTTAATCTCCGTCGCAATTCATAATACGTTTTGGAAATGAAATGGAACTTTGTGTACGAAGATTGCGAAAACGAAATGAATATATTTATAATTTTATGAAAACATCATCTATTAAATATAGCTTGATAAAACAGGATGATATTAAACAAATCGAAAGTTGCAAATATATTTTTAAGGGGGAAAATTATTCGGAATAATTTCTGCAGTATACGGAAAGAAATTTGGTAAAAATTGCTTAATGAATTAATATTTTCTGTAACACATCTATGTATGTGGCAAATACACTTTAAAATTTAATTTCATTAAAAATTACCCATAGACGGTGTAGGCATTTAAGTGACAGTTTGACATACTCGTGAAATGCTCAATTTGTTAAATAAATTTATCGACAATCGATATGTTTCAGCAGAAACCAATAGTGGTGCCATCTACAGTAGCACGATCGATTAGTTTCAACAAGCCAATACCAGGTGGCGACATTGTCGCTTCTAAAAGTATATTTATTAATGTCTATTGCTTTTTGTATACATTTGTTTGTATAATATAAATTAAGTCATATAGACATCGATGAATGCCAAGCCTATTTTTCTAATAAGATGAAATTATTAATCCACTGTTGGTAACACACTGTCTATCAGTTTGAGCGTTTCGCCGCTATGTGGAATGATGCTATTCTAAGGTTTGAAGAGGGGGGTTTAGTTCAGTCATTTCACCGGTAGATGGCCATAGTATTTCCATATTCGACGCGAGGTGATCTTATTTAAGAAGGAAACTACTGTTGGTTATAGTTACGAAAATATGAAAACCTTTCATAAAGAAGACACTCCTAGCTGACCTAAATAGTCAAAGCAAGTTCAGCTACCTTTGTGTAATTGCGGGTAACCCTATAATAATCCTAGGTAGCCTTTGGAAGCCCTACGTATGCTTATGTAGCTTCAAATTATTCAATGAAGTATTAGTCTGTACATAGTGTATCTGATTGCTTTATTATGACAAATTTCTTGGATTCAGTGATCCTCTAACTTTTTCAGAGTCCTCGAAACAATTTATTCTCAGTCAACGAATCGTTCTTGTTTAACAGAAAATATCTTATTCGGCAGACATGCGAGCACAACACAGTGGGGTCGAAATGCGGTCGTTGCGCGCCTGGTTTCTACGGTGTCGCTACTCATGGTACACCAAGCGACTGCAAAAGATGCGCCTGTCCACTTTTAATCGAGTCCAATAACTTCAGTCCGCTTTGTCAACTGGATGACCCCAGCAAAGTTGACGGTGGATACGTTTGCACTCAATGTCCACCAGGTTACACCGGTGATCACTGTGAAAGGTAAGTAGTACCCTCTTTTCCCAAAGACGATGTTGAAATCCTTTAACTGTAATTATGGTATATGGACTTGTTCACTGTATATCTTTCAAAGAAATATTTTTAACCCTATTAGTGCCAGGGCCGATTTGATATGCGCGCTTATATGAATAGCTTTATACAAAATTCCGATTTCCTGGAGGAAAATTTTACTATTTGTTCTTCTGAGACTTGAAGAATATAGAATATAATGTTGGGCAGCAAAATTTTTAGTTATAAAATATGTTCAAGCTCGCCAGGTAGTCGGCCCGCCACAACGCATCGGCCCGTGCCACTAAAAGGGTTAAGAAAACCAAATATTGATGTCTGTTCGATTAATTTTTCGATATCGATTCACCTGAGGGTTTCAAAAACTGTAACTAATGTAGTTTTACGCAGACTGTCGTGTAGTTCATAGGAAGTTTTTTAAGTTAAAGACTATTAAATTCTGCTTTTCGTTTTTATACACTTACGTATATATACGTTTACTGTAACTTAAAACTTACATGTTCATTAAAGAGCATTAATACGTTGCACTTGAAGGATTTTCTTTAATCATTTATCAATGAAACGAATGTAGTTCTGAATGTGATAATAGGTAACATTTGCGATAAAATGTAGAATGATATGTTGGAAATAATGACTCTAAGTAACTATAAAATCAAAATTGTTTATCTTGAAAGCTCTATAATTACCAACATTTTATTGTTTTGCTTGAGAGGGGAGGGGACTAAAAAGGGTTAAAAATTAAAACAGTATATACATTTCATCTGATCATTTGTTTCATTTTTTCGCCAGCTGCGACATAGGATATTTCGGAAATCCTCTGGTCCCTCGAGGTACTTGTGAACCATGTACTTGCGGAGGCGGTCCTTGCGACCAAGAAACGGGGCGTTGCTTGGAGTGTCGGGGCAACACAGAGGGTTGGAAATGCGACAAGTGCAAACATGCTCATTATGGCGATCCTTTGGAGCAGAACTGTTTGCGTGAGTAATATGTTTCTTAACATTACTTTAACATTATTCATGATCCTTAATTGTTATTAATAAACTGCGGATCTTTATGCATGACACAAATTGTTTGCATCTGATCCGAATACCAAATATCACTTTGAAAGTGTTTCCTTTGTTTAATAATTATTGCAGATCGAAAAGAATATAATACATCAACGGTTTTGAAGTCTTTACATAACTAATAAGTTACAGCTACATAGCTAATAAGTTACATCTTCATAGTTAATAATGATAAATCGCGCTCCTAAAATAAAATGAGGGTTAAAGGTATTTTGTTTTAGAACAAAATTTCATAAACCTGTTACACACCCCAAGAGCGCAGTAAAAAATTATTAATTGAGCACCCCTTCGTCACGTATGAGCGACACTAATTTTGTATTATTTCTTAAAATTCTATCTCATTACAATATATCCCCCGAACTAAATGTTATTGGAATAATTTCAATTTCATTAACAATATTTTAATCGATGGCTACAGTAAAAGTTGAGAAGTAATTGCATGGTAAACATAGAACATAGGAAATAATTTTTATTAAAAATTATTAGAAGATGTCCTTCGAGCCCTTTAGTATAAATAGTGAAAAACAGAAATTATTAATAGGTGTCTTTCGACGTTTTCGATAAAAATAGTGTTAATTGAGTTACTTGAATTTTTTGAGTAATTTAGGGGTTGATTTTCGACACTCGATGTGTTAATAAAGAGAATAAATGATTTCGCAACGGTGAACATGGACCCCCGACTGTTGCAGCTTGCGACTGCGACCCCCTCGGCAGCAATTCCATTGAATGCGACGAGAGAAGCGGTCAGTGTCCCTGCAAGCCTTTGTTCGAGGGTCGTGACTGTTCCTCTTGCGTCGGAGGTTACGGGAACGTAACCGCAGGTTGCCGGGAATGCGACTGCGACGTGGGTGCCCTCGACGAGGTCTGCGATCCCGTAACCGGCGAGTGCAGGTGCGCGAATGGCGTCCTTGGCTTCCGGTGCGATCGCTGCGACGTCGACCATTACGGCTTGTCCGTGGGAGGCTGCAAAGGTAAGTACCGTTCCGCCATTTTTTCCGCGAACATGTCCCCTCTTGCCATGCCGGCCGGTGTCTACCACTCTCTTTGCAAGAGTTTAAGGGTCGATTCAGAGTCATCTTCAGATCCTGATCGTTCCTTGAAACGATCGCGGCATTTCCGTTCCCCGAGCTTTCCGCATTCCTTTTTCGTCGGCAGAGCTCGGGGTCATAACTGCGAGGTCACTGGAGGCCACAGTGACATTGTAAAGAATTAAAAATCTATTATGTATGTAAGTGACATCTATTTTTAGTCAAATTATAATTGAAATATACATCTCCGTGTATTAAATTTTTTAATGCTAAATCAATTGTATACTGACTTTTTGAAACTCCGTAGGAAACATTCGCTTTTGTGAATGATTTAAAATTGCGATATAAATTAGGCTTCTTTCTCTATTAATTATTAGCCTCTTGGGCACGACGCGCCACTATAGTGGCTTTCGTGAATGTTTCGTGCTTTACTCAATTGTTTTATTAATTATTAAAGTAAACGATTCAAGTGAAAGTGTGTATGTACAATACACTAAGAAAAGAATGTATGTAATTAATACTATATGTACGTATATGGCAAAAATATATATTAAGAAGAAATGGTAATTTGGTTATGAAAAACTTTATTTGCGCAAAATCCAGCTGTACCTAGAAGGTTAATTTAACAATTTCCACTTTACTCCGAGGCGCCAGTAAACATTGCTATAGTACGTTTCAAAATCACTTCCACAATATTGGTTTGTATATCAAAAATTGTTAAAAGTATAAATGTTGTACTAGCTAAGAAATTCCAGGTAGAAATAAATTACAAAGAGGTCGCAACAGAACTAATAATAACGAACATGATTTCAAAGTGCTAGAAAATGAAGTTTCACCCCAAAAATTTCCAGACGATTCAAATAATTGGATACTCGATGTTCCGTCCCGAAGGAACAAAACAGAAACGCTTCCCAATGACTGTTTCTTGTTCCGACGACCATCGCAAGTCGATCATTTTCGTTCCAACAACCGAAACGTACAGAACGATCATACTTGTTTCCAACAGTTGAAACATTCAATATATTTCATCTCCGACAGTCGAGGTGTGTACAGTAAAATCTTTTCTTCCGTCAGTCGAAGTATAAAGTCAAGACTATTCCTCGAGAAGTCGAAGTGAATAGTCAAAAAAGATTTCTTGTGATCAGAACATTGTACGCGCAAACACTTCTCTGCTAGTAGAATCTGATCAGCCAATATTAATTTGGTGGGCAATATATCAGCGACAACGCGTCTTCGAACGGTTAAATCCGGGTCTTACGGCACGGTGTTCCCCGAAGGGAACAAAACTCCCGCGCGTTACTCTTGCGCTCGCATCGTGATTAACTAGATTTATTCAAATTTTGAATCAAATAATTGTAAAATAACTTTTCAATAAACAATTAAACATTTGCTGTCGGAGTCATTTTAACTCGAAATCGAAAATAATTGCACATTAGTAGAGCTCGTAAAATTGAATCTAATTATACGCGGTTTTCAGCACAGACGGTTTATAGTTTCTGTAATATTTAATTGCTATATTTGTTAGTAACAAAACCAGAAAGATAAGCTGGATATCGGCCATACTACCGGTGCGTCGGATGGGGACGTTAAGGAAGTGCTCAACAAGTAATGATGTGAAAAGGAGGACCTATTGGAAGATTCTCTTGCGCCCATTCCTAATAATCCCTCCCTACTATTCTCCCATTCGTGTATACTCCACGACACGAAGTGTTCAGGTATACTAGAGAAGTATTCACAAATGGTAAGGGAATAGAAGGAAGGGAATATTAAGAACGGAAGAAAGCGTGTCTTCCCATAGGTTCTCCTCCCTTGTTGAATACTTCTTTGACATCCCCGGTCATCCCACCCCGCGGTGCAATGGCGGAATTCAACTTATCTTCCTGGCTTCGTTACTAACAAATTTAACATTAAATATCTCGACAACTAAAAGCCTTCTGCATCCAAAAGAGGGTATTATTAGATTTAGTTTTACAAACTCTATCACTGTGCAAAATTTCATTAAAAAGTGGGTGTCATTCCTGGGGCTAAACCTATTCAGACTGCAACTCAAGTGCAAAGGATTAATAAGAGTAATTGAAGAAAAGAATTTTATTTTTGAGAGATTGATTAAACATGTGATTTTTTCGGGAATTTCTTAATGCTGCTTTAGTCGAGGAAAAACACACAATTTAAAAAGAAATCATTGCTATGCATCCTGTGAGTCACGAAATATCTAAACGAAAGTATGGTTTTGACCCTGGAATGAATGGATTAATTGTGCAGCTGTACCAAATGCACGATTGATCCATATTGGTGTCACGGACGCGACTAGCATAACTGAGATACAATGTCGAACCCCGCGGCTCCCGTAAACCGCGAGCATCGCGAAACAGACCGCGCGGAGATCGCGATCGTAAATTAAAAGTAAGCTAAACAGATTACACGCCTGGAGAGTTCCGCGGACTTGGGTGGCTTGGCCCTTGTAAATCTCGAGTAACGTTCTGAACTCACGACTCCTGCCCAGTTGGATAAGTGCTCCATACTTAAGGAAGCCGGGAGATAAACATCCACAGCTCAGTTAGAACAAGACGAAGCGTTCCGCATTACTCTCGTCGGCGATCCTCGCGGTGCACCGCAACGAAATGTTTCCTCCGACCGGCGAACTGCGATTCGCTTCCTTGTCGTGCTCGAAAATGCGATTACAGTTGAATTATTCTCGTAATTATATTCTGGGTCACGTATCAATCTGTTACCAGGACGGCTCAGAAGCAGATCGTTCAATGTAACAATGCAAAACATGACGTTTGTTATAATTATATAAAAATAGATATTCAATTGTTTTAGTTAACCTTTTTTAGTAATTCTAGTTCATTTAGTCATTCCCTGGTCGATATAAGTGTGGCTATCTGTTGTTTGTTTACAAAGGAATGACTATACTGATTTATCTTTTAAAGTCTTAAAGTAACGTCAAGTTTTCGGTAGACATTTTTTACTTAACTACAGTTTATTCCTTAGTGTCGAGTTAAGAGAATGACAGAAAATAAATGTTATAAAAAGATTCATAATTGATTTCACAAATCCTCCCTTTGCAAATGAAAACCATCGTTCGTAGTACTTAGCTAATTTAACGAATATATTATTTGGTTTCAAGCTAGAATACCTCTCTTAGATAAGGTCAGATGTTACATTTAGTCTACAATAACTATAAAATATATTCGTACACTGTACTTTAATTTTCAACAAATTGTCAATATTGGAACAGTTATAATTAAACAGCGGATATATATGCAAAATCAAAATTGTCTACCTCGATTGTACCAAATAAAAGGTAAATAGAATAGTACGTTTATTCTTAAAATTTTTAATCAGTTGAAAATAATCGCATTGCCCAGTTTCCCCCTACATTAACTGTGCTGTATCCGACTTATTCGATTTTGTCATAAATACACAAAATCCGCCTAGTTACATCTTTCTAGAAAAGATTTAGGCAAACGAAAAATTGCTGAAGATTGCTCGAAACTGCTATAAAATGAACAATCCCTAAAAATATTTAAAAATTGATTCCGTGTATGAATCGACCACAGATTTCTTCTCTAATTGTATTTATTATCGAGATACCAAAAACGTGTATTAATGTCTATGGCAGTTCTGAATTATCTTCTATGTCACTTTCGCCTGCCGTTACTTTTAGTCTCGGACTCCCGTACCAGTTTCCCTCTTTCATTTTTCCCCGTGTTTATGGTTTACGTAGGAAAGCGTAGTAGATGCGTGTATACTGTACAGTAGGTGTAAAAAGCCCGATCGAATCCTAAGTTACGGTTGGTCGACACAGGGACCGAGACATCGTATCTCACGGCCGCTGGGAGATACGAGGACAGATATCACGAGATACGGCGAACCACGCGAAGTAGAGGTTCTAGCTCGCTTTAGCTCATTCCTGCCGAGGTACGACTTGTCCGAGATGTTAATTAACTTCCCGCGGCAGCTTCCTTCTTTCTCGCCTCGGTACGATACGCTTGGTTTAACTTGGACCGCTCGATTTAGCTTATAGATGACCCCCGATCGAGGCTCCTCAGTGGTCTGCCTCCGGCAGAACCTATAGAGCTCGCCCATGGCTCTCGAAGATTCCTCCTATGTCTCTAATGGCTGCACTCAGAGACAAACTGAGTGGTTTGACAATCTTTTTCGCTCCCTATATCGGTGCTTTTCAACGGACCCGCGGATAGAACGGATTAACGGGAGCGAAGGACGGTATTAAAGACTTTGCTGCGTTTATGGTAATGGATGGAGAACGTTTCCGCGCCGCCAGCGAAATTATACCGATAAGAGCAAATGACAAATTTTCTGCCATAGAAACGCGGAACGGAAATCGTGGTTTATTTCTTCTTTTAATAATCGCAATCAGTCGAGAATGATGTTATGGTATTTTTGTTTCATTTAAGTGCTTCACTGCATCGTATTTCGCTCACACTACTTTGTTATATGTATATGTCAAGGTATATATAATATACATGTTAAAATAGTCGACGATGTAACTCGTTTTTATTTTAATTTCAGGATTTGTATTTAGAAACGGATAATCAAATATAGAGACCTAACTAAAGTAAAAGAAAATAGAGAAACAAAGAGAAATGCTAGTTATTGAATGTTAAATTTTGTTTATATTATTATGTTTTGTTAAAGGATTGACTTACAAATGTTCGTTGACTTAATTAAAAAAAACTAAGTGAGTTGAAAGGGAAAACAGAAAATGTATTTATTATTTGATAATACAAATACCCAGATCTATTTCTAGGCTGAAAAGCTAAAATGAACATATTCATTCATATAGACTTCACGCGGCAAGAAGGCACTTATGGTGTTTACGTCCCCCTCTTTCTAGCTGCGGTAACAGAGCAGCTAGTATAGCGGCGAATGTAAACAAAATAGTACTTACTTGTCGCGTGGGGACTATAAAAGAGTTAATATCTTATATTAAATGTTATAAGAAATACAAACTTGGAGTATAATAGTATTGCCACGTTAATTACGAACTGGTAACAATATGAATATTTACCTATTGTTTCGTAAGAACTTTTCGAAGAGGAAAACATTTTTCTTCGCTAGAAATGTTCTTTTATTAGAGATCATTCGTTGAAAAGATACATTTAGTAAATATTCTTTCTTAGTAAAACTATTTTGAAAGAAACTTTAATTCAAATGCACGACTTTAGGTTATTTTTATGAACTAAGTTAATAGAAATATATTCCAATAATTTTTTAATAATTTTAGTTTAGAGATTCATAAGAATGTTATAACAATATTCCAACAATAGTCAGAAATATTATTTTAACATAGTTCGGAGATTTATAAAAGTGATCATAATATTATAACAATGGTCAGAAATCAAATTTTAAGATTAGTGTGGTTTACAAGAATAATCACACATTATAATTATATTCTATATCGACTACAAATGAAATATTTTAATTTAAAAAGAAATTATAAAAACCAGAACATATTAAAATAATATTTCAACAATTAGCAGCAATGAAATCTTAAATTAGTTCAGAGATTTATAAAAATGACAAGGTACTGTAATAATATTATAAAAGTGACTACAAGTAAAATCATTTACTTTAAAAATTTATTGTAATCAGCACAGTGTTGATAAGAACGGTAATTCTAGAATAAACTAATAATATTATCAGATGAATACAGACGTCCGCAGTTATGGTCAAACTTTTGCACCGCGATGCAATTAACGTATGACTGCGACTCTTAGGTTGCCGCGCGCGATACGATAATCAACAGACCGAACGTGGCAGTATGTTTCATACGTGATCCCGTATGTAAATCTCTGAGCAGCCTCGACCAACGTTCGCCGACGAGTCACGAAGAGACGCATTATATCGAGAGACGCTCGTAACAACGCATATCAAAATAGACGCTGTCACGCAGTCCGCGACCGAGATGCAATTAGCACATCGCCGGCTTAATCGGGATCCTGGTTCCAAAACGAACGCTCCCGCAGCATCCTTTGCCTTTTTCACCTCTCTTTCTCGCTCTTTTCCGCCCTTTTCTTTCTCTTTTCTTTTGGATCGGAGTCGCGAGAGAAATGAGAAAAGCGAGAAGTACGCGCGTGCTCCGCGGCGGAGTCATCGAGTCGCGGTAATGAGTCTCCCCGATGCTAATGGGCGTCCGAGTCGCACGTGCACTCATTGTCAGATCGCCACTCTCGAAATTTTTCTTAGCAGTTTACTTAAACTTTTGTGGCTCGGTGTAACGTCGAAGTCACGTACCCGTCTGTCCAACTTTCTTAGCCTCATTTCATTTTTAGCCACAATGATGAGTAATATCTTGTTCTGCTATTTTATTACCGGAGATTCTGTATTTTTCAACTATTACTTGATTCAACAAAGAAGATTTAATATCTTCGAATTTGTCAATTCGTTGGTAATTCGTGTGCAAGGATTGATATTTCCCTATTTTAAATGACGTTTTTTTGTGTTCATGTGCAATGTTTGGACTACAGACGGTTCTTGTACTAGAATAAAAAGTCTAAGAAGTTGTAACTGAATAGATAATGATACAGATACAGATTTACAAAATTTTGTACAAAGTAATATTGTAAACATTTAGATGTACAAACAAATGAAAACACTTAAGTAAGTTGAGAAATTGATTACTACATCACTTATTTTATGCACTTAAAATCATTAAGAGAAAAAATATATAGATTTTATTAAAATAAGTTGATTTGAACCAGATGTCCCAGGCGCCTGACTGTTCTTGGAATTTCTACTCAAAGTCAGTGTTTATGATGTTGACGATTCTGTTCTTAATCTGCTCCATGTGGCGGAAAGGGGATCTTATAAATATGATTGGACTATTCCAATGGCGATCCATTGGAATTCATTGGCATAATCCAATAATTTTCCCATTCCTACTTTCCTGGAAGAAAGTTGTAAAGCAGTCTGTCGCCTGAAACCCTTAATTTGAACTGCTTCGAATGTAACTATTTTTTAAAAGGGCAAAGAAATTAATATTTATTGTGTGCTTACATTAACGCGCATACTTAAATATTATTTACAATAGAACATAACTTTATAAAGGTTATATGAAGGCTACATATTTAAAAAGATATTTTATATTTCATATATATATATATATATTGTTTATTATTTATATATTTTAAGAGGATATTTTATATTTATAAATATATGACGACAAATATGCCTCAAGAATTATGACAAGACGTTAATATTGATTTGAAAATTATACGATTTTTTAACAATTTCTATAGATCTATTTTCTTTAGACATATATTGTGAACTTTATACACTTATACGAAATGTAACGTAAATGGAATTTATAGCATGATATAATCTATATCGTTAGAATACTATTTTCAAGCACTTACAAACGTTAAATAGAAAAATGAATTTGTATTGAACTCGTATTTGTTGCAATAGGAGTCCACAATTTTTATTTTTCGTGTACATTCACAGTCTATTGATTATACTTATCTTTTGGACGGCCAGAATTTTTCCACTAATGGTATAATATTTTTTCTGGAATATTAGTATATAAATCGGTTTATTATATTATGTTGAGTACTTGATATTTTAATTGATTAAGATCGAAGTCAACTCAGCAGGGAACGTAAGCTAAAATTATAAAATTCTTTAAGTTGAATAATGAAGAAATTAGTATTCTGATTGCTTTTCTGACTAATTTCAAGTTGCAAAAATCATCGAATACAGTTAATCAGAATCTGTAGTTTAGATTACTATCTCAGATCAATAATTGTACTTCAGATTACTATCTCAGATCAATAATTGTACATCAAATTACATTTGACTTTTTAGACAATTTTATTATATGTTTACTCTGGACCAACGAGATGGAAAAATTAATTTAAAAACTATTTCTGTGATTGTGATTTTTCTGTTTTCTCTTTTTCTTTACGTTCTCTGTTTTTTATTTCATCTCTTTCACTATAACTGACGACATTTAATCAAATATTTGTAAAGAAATAACAAAAAATCAAGTAACTCCGCAAGCCACGGATAATTTATTCTAACCAAAAGACCATTTTGATTTGCTCGTGCGCCAGTTTCAGAAAATTATTTACAACATGGCCACCTTTTGGCGAATCCAGATATACGTAAGTATACCGTCCAATAACATATGCGTTAGGTTCCCTAAATATTTTTTTTATAAATCGACTCAGAGGAAAGAGAATTATTCTCTAAAATAGATAACATTGGTCACACCGTGTGGCATTATACCGGCAATCTAAAAGTTGAACTAGCGCTAACGCGATTGCTGTTATTGCGACAAACTTTGTAACCGAGTTGAGGATGATTATCGAATCAGGCTGGCAGTTTGTGGCCGGCAGCGGCGATGACGCGGCGCATCGAATCAAATTTATACACGAGGCATACCTCGAGGATACCTCGAGGCAGCATTCCGCGGTTTCGTCGAGTTTTTGCGGGGAACAGCGAGAGTGAAAGACCGCGGGGTCTAAACATCGGTGCAAGCGCGGAGGGGGAAGCGCGCGAGGAAGAAGAAGGCGGCGACGGCGGCAAGAAGGCCCACGAAATGTCGCCTCCGTGTCACTGTCCGCGAAGGTGCCTTATACAGGGGCCTTATCGGGCCCGTAGATCGCTGCCACTTCGCGTCCTGTATCGTATATCGGCGGCGATTTAAAAAGGGAACGACGCTCTATCGCGTGGTACGATCGATAAGCCGTACGAGAACGGAAGCTGCCCTTTTCTTCTGGGACCGTCCGCTAAACAAGAAATGACTTACTGTCGATTTCAACCCTCCGCTAACCCAGATCATAGTCACCCGATGTTCGACACTTGTGGGATACAGTGATTCGCGAAACTGATCGCGAAATATAAATTGTCCAAATTAACTAATAGGAAATCTGATAAAAAATGTTTTCCCGTTATTACGGGAATTTAAAATTAAAGAAAATAATTTATGTCTTCCCTTGTAATATCTTTGCAATTTTGAACACAACCTAGTCGTATCAATCAAAAATACATAAAATGCCCAATCTATAATAATTATCATACACAATGGAGTAACTTCTTCATAATTGAAACAGAGACCTGAATTTTTTGTAGGATGCCAGAGGTCAGTTTACAGTAAATCTTGTAAAAATGCTGTGAAATATTTCTAGTATCTTCATAGAGTATTAATTTTATTCTACAAATATGTAAATTACCATTCAGTGTTCATATTGGTTCCACAATATCTAGTTATGTTTTCAACTCTAAAGTAACTTAGGAATTTATTCCAGTATATTATAATTAAACTGTGAATTTTAGACATTTACGGCAAAATGAGTAAATACAATTTACAACAGTAACATGATTAACCCGTTGATCCTATTAACCCCTTTGTTGTAAATATATTTCTACAGTAAAGCAGATTGTATAAGCGTGAAATCTGTTAACCCCTTGCACTATAATAACGAGTTAAACTCGTGATGCAGATTTCATCCAAGATCTAAGATATATTAATATCATTAATTTCCACTATGTCGAAATAAAAATAAATTCGTCTATTATCAAAGTCTAGAAATGAAAGCTCATAAAGATAATAAAAGAAAGAAAAATTGTCTGGTCCTAATACGGAAAATATTAAGGATAAATAAATGCTAATCAACGCAGCATGAAAGGAGTGATAGCGCAAGGGGTTAATCAAGTATTGATACAAACGAATTAAATTTTATTTTTTTCAAAATAAATGAACGTAGTAGATTCTATTCTAACTACTAAATGCAAGAGGTTAAAAGAAACTAGGGATGCTAACGCACTGATTTTAACCTATTAAAGTTACTAACGAAAAAAACAAACTTGCGTTTGACTGCTACGTTTTGCAATTGACGAAGACAATTTTTATTTCGCATAGAAATGGGCAGCCTTATTAATCATCGTCTGAAAAAAGTCAAAGCGTCACGTTTCAATGTGCAGCGAGCGTTGTCTCCATCGAACCGCAGTTTTATTACCTTTATCGCGTGTTATCTGGGCACACGGGTTTTCTGCTCGCGCAGCCCCAGAGTCTTTTAACCCGTCCGTTTATCTGCCGGTATGATCGTCCCGTGGAGCGGAAAATGGTTACGATTATTATCGGGACGCGACGATTGAAAGCATCGCCGGCCGATTCCGGATCGTTATAAGTATGTAGCGTACCGAGAGGCGAACGTCTCACCTCGGTTACGTTGCGTGGTTCGAGCTGAATATCGGAAAACCGTCGCTCTGCCATTTTAATTGGTGTTTCTCGACCGTTTCTCCGCCTCCTACCCCTGCGACAGGATATCTGGCTTTCTCCGACGCGAGTTCTCTAGCACGTACACTCGCTAATGATGCAATCGGCCCATCAGATACGTCGACCGGCTGCACCTTCCTCCTCCCACTCTTTATTCCGTCGATATATACTCACCTGCCCGTTTAGAAACGCGCTAGCCCATGGAACGCGTGGGCTGGTTAATTTAATCAATTTTTTATTCGATACATTCCGCCGCAAAATGACGACCATCGAGTTTTCGCGTCCACCGAAACCAATCCTGTTTGTCCAGCTTTTGTACCTGTCCTCTGTACTGTTGATTTTTCGCTGGATGAGCGGATTACTACTGTTTTACACAAACGTGTGAGCCAAATCGGCCAATGAAATAAAAAGTTTATGATTCCGTTTAAGAAAGGAAACTTGTCTTCCGCGGGTTACTTATGCGTCCGCTTACAGAGAAAAATGATCATTCATATCAAAATTGTATTCGTTTGGAAACCATTCAACTTTTATCAGAAGTGTCTTTCAATTAAGTCGATGGAGATACCGTAATTGGAGTGGCCCCAGTTACTGATCCACCTTGCACTATATTTTGTGATAATAGACTCGTCCCGCATTCTATCGTTATTTAAAATCAGTTTCGAATCAATTTCAGATCAAAACATCCCCTAAACATAGATGTTTAATTTTGACTCTTTGTTTCATACTTTAACTAATGTTTGTGTAAAATTATCCCCCCTGTATTATACTGTTTAATGTAACGTTGGTGCACTGAAATCTTCTACAATTTGTTACAATATTAAAAGATATAACTGTATTTTATTTTGTAATTTTGTAACAGAAAACATGTTCGTAGAATTATGTAACAGAATTATAGCTATAACACTAGAACAAAATAATTTATACAAAAGTACATTAATCAAAATAAAATGTGTATAAAACAATATGTAGTCATGTTATATTTTCTGTACAATTAAAAAGTAGTAACTATTTTCCATAGGGCAGTTCTGAAACATCCAATATTCAATAAAATATTACAATTGTAACAGTAACGTGAAATAAATTTAACAAAATTTAAAAGACTAAATAAAACAAAATAAGTAACATCAAAAGTAGATATATCATGCTTTAGATATACATACGTAGTTATTGAAAATAGTGCATTTTTATCCGTAGTTACATTTTACATGCTAGTTAAAACATTTCAATTTACACAATGGCACGAGATATTATAACAAAAATAAATGGAGTAAAAGAAAATAAATAGAAACTAACAATCAGTAACATTTTATCTTGGATAGCCGAAAAATAATAGTTTATCATTATGGGGTAAATGAAATGACTAAAAACAGTGGTTATACCTTTCTAAATTTTACAACAGAACATGAAAATAATAGTTTCATAATATTAAAGACCGAAGGGGGGAGAAATTGCGTGCAATTTCCATCTAAATTAGAAATCCCACGAGACCAGTTGCCTTGTTCCAACAACCATGGACCCGAGCAACTATCATTTCATCTCGATCGTGTGAAATGCAAGACTTTATTACCGTTTCCCAATACCGGTGTGCATACGCAACTCCCGTACTGCAATTCCCTAAGCCGCATTAATGGACGCGAGAAAAAAGTCGCGCGGTCGATCGATCCGCGAGAAAGAAACGGATAATATTCCCCGATAATTGTACACGTCCATTAGCCTTTTGATAGCGCGGAAACATTGAACGCGGCAGCGCCTAACCGGACAGTCCTCGTCGTGTCTTCGACTTGATTTGTTGGCGAAACTGTTGCCCGGTTTCGTCCTGCCTATTAGCAATTAGTTAACGGTGGATTAAAATCCCATTAGCGGTTTTATCGTACCCGCGTCGACGACACTTAACGTTATTTTATTCGAAGTCGTGTTATTAAACGACACTCGTTTTAATTTGTCGCGCAGCCCACGAGTTTCGCGATTCCCCAGCATTCGAGTCGCGTACAATGCAATTTTATCTCAATCGTGTTCAAACGACTGCTGTATTTATGTTGGTTCTGTATATAACACGGCGTCCGCAAAAATTACAGGAACGTTGTTATTAACAGAGAAACGATTCGAAAATTTCTCGGCGTATTTGCAACGATATTATGCAAATGCGATATGCGGTATTCAAATTTAAATATCTCTAGAGGCTCTCCTAAAGATCTTAACGTAATGCAAGGATGGATAAAGTAGCTGTTTTATTGTTAGTGTTTTTAATTTGTTCTTTTTTGTCCTGAGGTTTATGGTACGCCAGTGTTAATTGATCGCTTACTTTGTACAAGAACGTTGGACAACATTTTTTTTACGAAATAATCATCCAAAAGAAGTAAGAAGCTTGTTGGAAATTTTTGTGAACTGTGGGCAAATGATTTGAATGAAAAACTGTAATAAATTTTAATAAATAATGGACAATTACTTACGTTCTAGTTTTTTTACGTTGTAGAGGTTCTAACTGAACCTATTAACTAAATTTCCCTGTGCAAAAATAATCTATGACCAACAAATCTCATAGGATAGTCAAGCCGGTTATTGTGAAGTGACTAATTACTGTGTTCTTATTTGTTTCCGAACATAATTATTTTTGTCCCGATGTGTTCCGGACATAGAATTATATAATTAGATAATTATTTGTTCTAGATATTGAATGTTTGTATTAAAAAATAGCGACGAAATTTTCATTACACATATAGATCGCTAAGATCTATAAATTGCATTTTTCTAATTTTTATTAGAGGCTCAGACAAAAAAAAAAGTTAAAAAGTTAAAAAGAATGAATTTTTATTATTTCTTGCCATTCTAAAATAAAAAGATATAGTATAGTCATTGTCTATGAAACTAGCTCCTTTGTCGTCTAAAAAAATTCAAGTAATTTTAAAAATGTTAACACGGCAAGTGTAGGTTAGGGTGGTCCTTAGCTAATAGAGGTCAATAAATGATTCTTGAGCTTCCTTTGGTTTACCTTGCCAAATGTGTACAAAATTTCCGAGCAATTAAACATCGGGAACCCATTGACTGTATTGTAGTTAAAGTTTTGACATGTCTATGATTTTCGCTGTTATAAATATGGTCCACTGTTTCAGAGACCGTATTAAACACTTTTTAATGAAATTATAATCTATCATTTCCGTAATACGATCTAAATTTAATTTATAATTTTGCGTTATGGTAAGAGTAACGTAAACATTTTATAAAATATCACGTAATGGTCAATATGCGGATTTTATTAAGATAGATTTTCTGGCAACTGTATAGCATCGCCGATAATCTTCTGATACTTGTTAAATAAATTATTCATTACCTTCATTTTACATAAGCTTCACACCTCGTTCGGCACTGTCACTAAATACTTTTAAATTCCTTATTATTCATAACTATTATACATCTTACAGTTTTCCCCAAAATGAACTATTGCATATTGTTAACTACAACTAACTTGTAATTACAAATCACCGAAATCCGATGGATTAGTTAAGAAACATGTGGCACGATCTTCATTTCCATATTTTCATAAAGCATGCGACGTGTGTATACAATTTTGCTCGTCTCTATAGCACTTGTAGCCACTGTATCTCAGTATCAAGGATGCATCTTGTATACAGGATAGTATAGATCGCCACCGACCAGTGACTAAAAGGCTGAGCACGGTTACCTGGACTTCCTGTTAAATATTTGCTTTATGACGTCCATCGATTGACCACGTTTCCTCAAGTAGCAGCGCGTGAATCACCGTCCGGCAGGCGTACTTGTGCTAAAGCTCGAGCTTTCGAGCATGTATCCGCGTTTAAAAGGCATTCTGGCACCTGCGGGTGGTCCCAGGCATACCATGAACTTGTACCCAATCAATATCCGTACATCCCGGCAATTTCCATAAACTGGCCGTTGATCTCGGTTAAAGGCGGACCTGCGACCCGCTCGTTTTGCTCTCGGGGCGACCGCGCGCGAGGTACCCGCTTCGCATAGGCACCCGACCGCTTCGGCCTAGCGGGAACGTGTTTAGGCACTTTGTAAATGTAGATACGGACACAGAGGAGACACCTATGCGCCGCGCCTCGTCGCAGTAAATAGCCCCTTCATTTTATCTTGAACCTGGCATTCCAGTCGATGGTACAAGCACGGACGGCAGTTTCGCGATTGGCTCATTTGTCGTGTATTAATCGGAGTCGGGACTCCCAGTCGCTGCCCCGCGATTTGTTCGCGATCAAGGCTGACTCCCGGCATCATTGTTGGAGGATGATGACCGGACTCGCTATTAATCGCGGCTCCTTTCGACCGGTCGACCGGATTTTTGAGTATGCAAGGCGAGTCGCTCGAAATTGGAGATCCGGAAGCACGCTTGGTAATCGAATGCAAATACGGTAGAATCTTGATTATACGCACTGATCGGGAGAACATGAATGTTTTGATGGCAGATTAATTAAGTTAAAGATACCTGTTACGTAACACTGCTCAATCTTGACTTCTTCTTGGAACAATAGCACGAATGATACTGTAAAAAATAAATACAGCGTATGAAAGTGGATATAAAAATGTTAACCTTATTTTCGAACATTGTTCTTTATAAATTTACTGTTGTAAATACTGTTATCTGACGGTCAATTGTAAAGAGACGAAAGGGCATACCTTAGCATCTACGTTGTACTTTTATAATTAAAAAATTGATTCACTCTCTATAAATAATACACCAGTCATATCTCTTTTCCGTTTTCTATTTCACCTTCGCAATTTTATTGTAAGTGCATAATCTGCACGATCTGCTTATCACCTTTCTTTGAAAATTAAAAAAAGATCTAGTAATAATTACAGGTATCACAAAACCGACAAACTATTCGTTCGTGCATGTCATAATTTAAACCATTTTATCATCCTATACACTTAAATCTCGTTCTATCAAAATCTGTGCTCATTACACAAAAATCTGTGACGGACAGCTGCCCGAAGAAAAAGTTGCGATTTGTTGCAGAGTGTAATCAGATAACCATGAATCAGACAGAAATTACGGAAAAAAGCTTCGGTTTCACTATTGATCGTGCGGAAACAATGCGAGCGATATGTCTCGCTGCAAATTGCGCCGACATGGCATCGGGCTCAATCTAAACGGGCACGACGAAGGGCACGGCGAAACCGCGCGAGACATAAATCGTGCCGCATAAGTCGGAGTATAAATCGTACGGTTCAAAGGCGAAACCACTAAAAGTCCGCGATATGGAAAGCTGCGCCGTGAGTTCGATTTTTATCGAATCTCCGCAATCCATTGGAACAATGTATGCAACCAGTGGACTGCGGACGTTTATGCGAATTCGCGTTTTTATCGACGAGCCTCGAGAAAGTCGAGTCACTAGGAAGTAGAAATTCATTTTCATCGTAGACATTTTCTCCGTTCGATGGATCAAGGAATTTTTCCTTTGTTTTCTTATCAAGTTTTATCAGGTGAAAGTCTGCTATTTTCGAAATAATTTTATATCTTTGTATTTATCATCTTCGATGTGCGTAATTTACAAGGACGTATCGTTGAACTGCTGTCATCGTATTATTCATATTTATTAATGTTGCTTGTAGCGCAGGTCTTATGTAAATATTTAAATAAACTTTTACAAAGTTAATTAATCAACTACTTTTATTTGATTGTTTCTGCGAAGAATTGCATTTGATACATAAATCAAGATTTAATTTAAAATCGTGTAATAATAAGAATTGGTAACATGGTTTTAATAACTATAATTTCCAATATAATATGCGATATCTTTGAACAAATTAAAATTATTTGCTTATAATAATAGTAATGATAATATTAATAATCAATACATATTTCAATAATACATTTCAAAAGGGAGCAAGGAATTTGATAAAATCATAGCTGAATACGGCTGTTTATAATAGCACATTTATGCAATTACTGTTACTGGAACAAGAAAACATCCTGTTCTGTAAATAGTATTACATAATTGTTGTTATTAGAACAAGAAAATTCTACATTTTGCGAACAGTTAATTTATGTAATTATTTTCACTCGTTCTGTAAGTAGTACACAACTTTTGTAATTGACGTTACTAGAACAAAGAAAATTCTATGAATAGTACAACATACAATTATTTTCACTGGGAAATGAAAATTTCACATTTTTGGAATAGTATAAATTATATAATTATTGTCACTGGTGTGGAAAAACACATTCTGCGAATTCTGTGAATAGCGCAAAAATGACTTAATTATTGCTGTTAGAAGAAAAACGTAGCATTGCGTGATTAGTATAAAATGTACCATCGTCACTAGGACAGGAATACAAATCCTACGTCAGAGTTGGCTCTGAAATAAGATTTCACGTGTTCGACTTCAAAGTTCGATCAGATTAAAAAGTGACTTGTTGCGATCGTGCACATTCCGCCGGTAATGCATCGAGTTAGAAATTAAAAGTCGACGGCTAAAAACCGCATTCCATGCCACTACGTGCCACCCTCCCGCGTTCACGATCTCCTCCGGTTCCAAGTTGTGGTCGCTGGCACTCGCCGCGTGGGTGGAATTGTTTTACAGCAACGCAAGTACTACCTTGCCACCCTGTAAATTACAAATATCTCTATTACAAAAACAAACAATTCCGACGGCGCGCGTAAGGTAGATCGGGATAAGGTGGTCAGAATTGCATTTTGTTTCTGTCGGCAACACGTTGCGATTTTCTTTGATAATACCGTTTAGTGCAGTAAAGTAAAGTAAATTGTTAGTTACGACGATATCACGAGTTTCATATACAACTAAGATATAGACCGCAAATTTGTTATACGATTGCATACTTCTGTAAGCTGTTTTATAAATCGCAGAATAAATACAACACAAGGTAAATTGTTTCAGTTGAAAATAAAACTGCAATTCGATTAATTATAATTAGCGTAAATAATGATCTACGTGTAATTTACTTGACATTAGATCGCGGTTAATTATGCAAAATAGAAGCTTGGTGTTTCAATTGTATACAACTGAAGGCAAATAAAAATATGTTTTTACTTTTAATAATTGCAAAATTTTTCAACAAAATCAACATTTGACATCATATTGATTAAATAACACGTTGAAATTTGTTCAGATAAAAATAGATGAATAATCGATAAGAAAAATTCTCCATTCGAATTAAAAAGGAATGACAAACAATTTAAATTATCAGATCTTTCATTAAAGTTCTAAAAGAGTGTCTTAATATATATGTTGTACAAATAGAAATAAATAAAATTATAAATAATTCTTAGTAATATTTTTGACAAGACAAATGATTTCTATTAAATTTCCTGTTTTCATTAAATACTTAATTTTTCTTATTCATTGTTTGTTTATTTTTTATCCCAATAAACTCTAATGTATTATTTAATCTGAATGATATTAAACGCTTACAAGTAGATGGTACAGTTTCATGCATTCTTAGCGTGTATTAATTCGTTTAGGTCGCCAGAAATATATGTGAAGTATTTTTCGAAGAATTCATTTCTTATACGAGGTTTTCTTAAAATCGAGCCCGGTTCTCTTGTTATTTTCGGGGCAGAAAACAGATTGTTAAATGCGAGAACAATTGTTAAAATTGAAAATCAATCCACATGGTAGTAAGTGACAGCAAAGGGGCGAAGCAATGATAGTCGTAGGTGAACCGCGTAACGCGACTCCAGGCTTAGGGCTAAAGCCGCGTATCAAGTAGCCGGAGAATGTGATTTCCCCTCTTTCCCCTTTTCTTTTACCCAGCTGCAGCGGCGTAACCTAGCTGTCCTTCTGGTCGTGCAATTCTTTCTTACTTGCATTCGTAAACTGGCTACTAGATTGTTTAAATATCAATGGACGAAGATCTGCAATTTAGTCGTTAGCAATACATGCTATAATGGATAATATTTTATCTATTTTCACTTTACACTTTAAACCGACGAGTTTTGCTTCATTTATAATTTGACGTTTCATGAAAATACCTCTTACAACACAGACGTAAAACAGAAATTGATCGAACGTTTAACAGTATCAATAAACATAAAGTAGGCGAATTGAACAATTCATTCCTTTAATCCGACATACTGATAATAATGTTTGACTAATGTATTCAATATATTGTTCAAATATAACAAAAACTATTACATTAATTTTCGAATACTATATTACATACATATATACATTTAGTTTAAACATTTCATATGTAAAAAATGAAAGAAATCATATACCATATACATCGTGTACATCAAAAACATCTTATTTTAACACACACGTCGATGTTCTCGAGAAGAGATTGCATAAGATACATCATCTATGTATATACCGCATCAAAATAATTTAAGCATTTCCCTACCATAATTTTCTTGGTAAAAATTGAAACGCTGAACGAGAAAATTGAACTGGTTACGAGGAAATGGTAGGGTCATTTATTAATTGCAGCAGGAACGAAACAGTAATGAATGCATCAAGGACTTCTATTTCATTCTCGAAGTTCATTCTGCATATGAACAGTCAACAACGATTAACCATTTGCGACACGTCGTTAAAGCTGAAACAAAAATGACACTCCTTCGCGCAGTTCTAACGCATTGGCTGTACTTTGTAAGCACTATATATAGCTTCTCGATTAGGATTAACTCCGATTCACGACTAGATGTTGAACTCGATTCTATCCTCGGCGCTCGGTGCGTGTGGCGGGGTGGAGGAGAGGAGCGAAACTCGCTATCAGATCGATGATAAATACACTCCTGAACATACAGCGAAATGATTTAATGGTACACGGGATAGCCAGCCTCGAAATTTTATTTGCGCGAACGATAAACCATTTCGATGCAAATGCGAGAGAGAAAGGTGGCGAAAAGGAGAGGAAGAGAAGCCGCGACGCGGCGCGGCGCATTGATTAAAATTTATCGAATCGTCGCGTTCCCTTATTTCTGTGCACGCGCCACCCGATGGGAGGACGGGGATGTTCCCTTGGTCGTCCGTTAATTGCTTTCCGATCAATCGGGAACAAGTTAATAGAGATTAATTACTATCGAATTTCATTAATGACTGCTAAATGGCCGCGACTCCTGCGGATTATTAATCATCCTGGCCGTTCGAGACGCGTTAACGTTGCTCCGCGAACTTCGGCTGTCTTCTTCGCTCTCTCATTGATGAATGGTTCGCATAATTCGCTGTACCATCGATGTATTATTAGGCTGATGCGATGGTTAGACCAGAACTGTTTCGCTATTGGCAACCATTTAACTGAGAACAAAGAGGAACATTGGTATAATAATTGTAATTGGAACTAAAAGTTTCTGTTGGACGTACACGTTAATAAGTCTCACAATTTATACGTTATAAACATTTATGTATTTTATCGTATCACAAAACTAAGAGCTAAATATGCAGTAGATTAATTGTTAATGTTTTTTAAATGTGCGACACCTGTAGGTTATATACGATCGGTTACGAAAACATTTAACACTTTTCAGAACTGAATCATTTTCTTAAAATTGGTCCAAGTGACGTGACTTTTTTAGACAGTAAAACTACTGTCTACTAGACAATGGTTAAAGAATTGTTTTCAAAAATTGCAATTGTTGCGTGAAATTGTTTATCTGAAATGATATTTCAAGATTTAATTGATGTCATAGAGATAAGTAAATACATGCACCGAAATAGTTGTGTTTATGTCATGGTAAAGAAAATTATTAATAGAAATAGTATTTTCTTAAGATGTATTAGCAATAATTAATCGAAATAATAATACACGCGTCTTTCTAGTAATTATTTATAATTTTATATCTCATCATCAATATTTATGAAAGAAAATAAATTTCTCTTATAGTTTTCGTTTCAATAATTTATATAATTGGAACATTTAACATTGTACATATCTCAAATAATAGTTATCTCAAAATTAAATACGAATACTTGCTATTGCTTGATTGGAAACATTTAATGGAAATAATATTTCATTGTTTCATTTCACGCGCAACGAAGAAAACATTTATTCGAATTGAGACTTTAAGGTTCATATTGAAAAATATATATTTTAAATAATAATTATATTTTTGTAAAGTCAGTGAAGTATTCCAACGGATGCTTCATTTTACAAGGGAATAAGTTATTATTTTGGAAAAGATATGTGTAAGATTTTCACGAAACAGCGTATTCAAATTTTAGTACTCTTGGCAGAAATATTTCAGCCCAGGCCGAATCATAAACGATTCGACAATTGAACAGCGTAATAATTTCGTGCGGAAAAATAATCTGGGTTGAGACCCCTTCGTAACCTTTACGTACCTTCGTAAAAACAATCCAGTTCGAAGAAAGGATCAGGGTGGTTCGTTTGAGGGTGGCTTTAATGATACATGGAGTCAAACGGCGTTGTTCGCGAAGACCGCCGGTGGTACGACTTTATACGGGTACGTAGGCAATAAAAGATGTCCCTTCGGTATACGATATTTCCGCGCGCTCTTTTACGAGTTAACAACCCTCTGCTACCTGATAGATCGTTTTATATGGTGAACGATTGCTCTGTATTAGTATCCCAAAACCGTCGTCAGACTTGTGGCCCGACTTCAGTCTCCAAAAATGACAAAGGAAAAATAATTCATTGCACAAAGTTTCGCAGTCTATTTATTTATAATCTTCTAAATCAAAATAACATTGAAGTATTTCACACACACACATACATATATATATGTATATATAATAATATATGCATTAATAATTTTTCTATTACCAATATTTTAAAATTGAAGTAAAATTTGATATACAATAAATATAAACGATCTACCTCAATTAATGACTAACAAATGTTAATCGAGATATCTATGAAAGAAATGGTAGCGCAAGTGAGTTTTTATTAATAAAATTTGGCAAATACTTTAACTTGCTCTTATGCACACGAAATCCATTATGTTATTGAAAAATGACTAGTAGATAATTTAATTTGTTTTATGCGAAAGCATCTTCTTTAAAACACTAATAAATGTTGCAACTTCTTTTTACGCAGGCGAAACAAAATGAGTTCTTGAAAAATCACTATCGAATGATGTAACTTGCTTTTACACGCACGGAATCGAATAAGTTCCTAAAAAATTCCTATTAAACGGTCGATGTTGCTTTTACGCAGACGACCCGTTAAGCGTGCGCGAAAGAAAGCGATTCCGCCGGAAAGATCGACAGCCTCACAATTTTGTCGGACTTGTTAACAGGTGATCAAGCATCAATTTTTCACCGCGGAACACGCTCGGAAAACGGGGATTCCACGGTTGTCGCGGGTCGATTCAATATTATATTGCTTTCGTTTTCAGCGGCTTTAATGGGACGCGTACCTACCTGCCATTGTACAATGGCCGCAGAATGTATACATTAACCGATACAAGCCAGTTTAAATATTTCTTGTGGAGTCCGCTTAAGTTGGTTGCGGTGGAGGTAACCGATCCCCCCCTACCATGTGAATATAATTTGCATATCAGATCATCGATCGGAGTAAATCATTGCAGGTCGACAACCCGGCGTACCTGCCGGAAGGGAGCCTGACGTTTCTCCTTAATATTGATTCCTGATTGTTCTCGCTTTAGCGACGTCGTTTCTTCGCCACGCGGTGGGAAATACCGGCTAATTAACTAGTCACGTTCACCCATCGTGCTTGAATATTCTTTTGCTGAAAACTTGAGCTTTTATAGCGTTTTATGGTGCTATATCGGGACAATGCTAGAATGTTCTAACAGATGGTCTAGGTCTCGGTAGGACTAGTTCTCGTGGAAATATATTAGTTAGATTTCGTCCTGTTGATTATCCTTCCGAAGCGCCATAAAATCGTTTACCTGCTGGGTAATAGGTTTTTACAGCACAACAATACATGAAAACCGAGACCGGCAGTTGTTTTCGGCAACAAGTTAAAGCGTGCAAACCACTCTTTGGTGTAACACTTTTATTACTTTTATGGCTTTTATTTGACATTTTCGAAAGGATAGAAAACCAGCGTTAAATATTACTGGCGCTTTTATTAATGAATACTTACACAAAACAATTATCGAAATGAATTCTCTTTAGTCGAATAATTTATTCGAGTAGAGATTGCAAAATTATTCAAGTAATGCGAATTATTGATGACAACGTTTGCTTTTACGTAATTTAAATTTTGCTCGTATAATATTCATGTTGCAAATTATATGAAGATCGCGGTAGAATAGAAATTTTCATAAATATTACAAATTAATCAGTTAGCTGTTTCTGAGGAGTATACTCGTCACGATATAACGGAAATATTCTTTTTTTATCACGAATATACCCGTGAAAAGCAGCTAATTGGTCAAGAAGAATATATGCCATAATGTTCTTTAGTAAATTATATATCTCATAAAAGTATTCTATTTAAACGAAACAAGCGGAAATTCAAACATATAGAATATAATTGCGATACTTTGCACACTTCTCAAATTGGTTGCAACGGCTAACTGGTTAAACATTAAGATGTTCGCCCGTAGCGCGTAAAATTTAAACATTCATAAAATTAATGTCCTTACCTTTATTCTGTGCAATAAAATATCTTATAAATATTTATAAATATAAAGTAACCATAGTCGGAATTTATTTCAAAGCGATCTAATATTTTCATCGAACTTTGCCGTTTCTTTTCTAGAAAAATAATGATTTTAATGTGTTAAATATGTGACCGTAATTATGGTAACGTTACAGACACGAAATAATGTCTGAAGATGGTATTTCATCGACCCACCCACGTGGACGATGGTGTGTACGGTGCTCGCTCGTATTTTCCATCGCGTCTCGTCGCGACGTGGGTAGCTGGCTTCCATCAAATCGCTAATTATCGATGCGCGGCAATAATTGTATATCACCGTTTAATACCAGTATACCGTTCCGATCGCAATAACATTCCGCTTACAAATGGAGCGTTCAACGCGGTGCATCATAGTCACGGTGGCTCTGAAATCGCCATAAGAAGCATGGCGAGCTCGAAGCAGCAACGAACTGCGACGCGTTGCAACTGCAACGCGCGTCATCTTATTTATTGGTTGCGCGCGCGCGCGCGCCTTCGTTTCGTTTTGTTCCGCGTGTTGCTCAGCCCGTGTAATTAATTCAGCTGCGTTCGGTTCGAATTAGAGATACCAGATAACGCAGTAAATTTATTGAGACCTCGAGCGATCGGAAAAATTGTCGGTCGCCGGGAAAAATCGTGCGCTCGGTGCTCGAGTTAATTAACTGGTAATCTTAATTAACTATTGCGCGTCCACGTTAGCCAGGAGCATAACGATACTCCGTTGGACATCGTATCTATCGCCATCGTTTACAAGTAATTCCGGTAAATTGATTCCGCGCAACCTTGCGAGTTCCCGACGAATCCGAAACGCGCTTTGATCCGAATAAAAATTTTGGACGATCGAACTTAAACTGGAAAGTTTATGTATGGATAGTGTATATTAAGTTAATTTTTCTTTAATTTTCTGTACACAAATCGATGCGTTCGTTAATTTCATTGATATAGTTGCTCAACGTTCCCTAAAACGTTGCCTTCTATACCACCGTGTCTTCTACAATTATGGTTCATTGTTACGGTGTTTCCTGGACGGAGAA
Source organism: Augochlora pura (assembly GCF_028453695.1). Lineage (NCBI taxonomy): Eukaryota > Metazoa > Arthropoda > Insecta > Hymenoptera > Halictidae > Augochlora > Augochlora pura. Next base: position 21,742,981 of record NC_135781.1, read on the forward strand.
TTGATAATTATACTGCGAATCTTTACTCAAATTTTTATCGATGTACATGATGTCTTGTATAAATGCATGAAGATCGGCAGTGTACTGAAAATAAATTGCAGATTTTTATGAAAACAAAAATTTTCTTCATTAATCACAAGATGCAGAAACTACACAGTCTTTTATTTTTTTACTTAATCATTCAGATGAATTGACGGTAATACAATAATATTTTCAAACTGACTAAATTTTGCGCTATATCGCATTTGATCTATTCGTTTCTGTCATAAATGAAGAAATTACACAGTACATTAATAATTATTGAAGATACATTTATCTTCAGTTAAGTAAACGAATTAATTTTAATATTTGATCGAATGAGAATCACTGTTAACATTGTTTTGAGATTTTCAAATGATTAAGACGACTGAGATTTTTGCGACAGCGATTCTGTGTGCACGACGCAGAATTCAGGTGCGTCCGTTTTCGAGAATAGCCTCGTTAATCACCGGCATGGTGCACCGGTGTCAGAATGTTGATAAAAGACGAACGAGTGCGAGGAAAAGTTGATAGCCGGTGTTTTCAGCGATTTTTTCGTTTTCCGTAGTAACCGATGCACCTACCACCGCAGGAAGCCGGTGTCGGCAGCGCGGCGCAAATCTGTCAACACCGTAATAGGATGCGCGGCCAGATTTAAAATATTGGCTAATATACGAGCATAACATGCAGATGTCCGAGTCGGGAAGAGCCGATCGTCGCCCGTGTTCGGTACGCTTCCTTTCGCTCGGTTATCCGATGATTTTACAACGTCCCTCGACGCACGCGCGTCTACCCTTTCTCAATTTCGAATCACGGCCTCGCTGAATAAATGCGGATTTCGAGATGTCAGAGAGATAAGCGAGATAGAAAACATTTTTCTATTTTTTAACAGAGATCAGACATAGGTAAAAACATTTGAAAAGATATCGGAAATAATGAATGAAATACTTTGCTCGTATGAAGTAATATTTCTACATTTATTCGACTTTGTAGAGACAAATATATCCGTCGAAAATAGTTATTTATATCGTAGCGAAAGAAATTATTAATTGAAATAGTACTTTCTTGAGATGTACTATAAGTAATTATTTTAAATATCATCTGTCTAAATCTATATTACATAGTTGAAACTGAATTTCTTACAGTTTTTATTTCTGAAAGAAAACAAGAACACCGTTCAGTGATAGGCAAGCTCGGCTGACACAAGGGGGCCGAGCCACGCCAATGAGAGGTGGTGCCCATTTTCGTTCATTGGCGCAGCAGCCTTGTGCCAGCCGAAGTTGCTATTGGCCAGCAGTTTTGGTCAACAACTCGGAAACGGAACCACGAATTGCATTTCCGCTAAAGAAAAAGTTATTTCAAATGAACTCCTCATGTTTTGGGAAGTAACATAATTTTGGGAATATGTATAAAATTCATGGAGTTAAATGTTATTAGTAGACTATGAATATTGCTAGATTATTTCTAATTATTGTAATTACTGAAAGAACAATGGGACATGCGAAATAAATTTATAGAACTTTGCTGCGAAATGTACAGGACCCATCCCCACCAACCTAGCGCCCTCGCATAAGTAGGGTAAATGCGTTGCCCTTATTGGTAGAAGATACTGTACTTCGACTTTGTCAGGTATAATGAGAAGCCCCCACCAACATAAATAAGGGTCGTTCGGTCGAAAGACAACCAGCAAACATAGTTTTCTTAAAGATTTGTCACTTTAAATCTGCCTGCGTAAGGAGACGTGTCGACACTTCTACGGCGATTGACAACATTTTGAACAGAAATTTCCCGTACATCTTTTTTAAAAGTTATTTATTAATTACTCTAATAGTGAAAGTTATTTGAAGTGAAAATGGCGAGTTTGGACAACGATGATATCTACATTGCAGACCACGAAGTATGTATTGTTATTTTACGTAAATTTTAAAGTATTAATGTTGTTTCATCAGAGTAAGATATTATGTAATTAATTTTTATAATCTTTGTATCCATAATTCAGAAATAGTTGTCATAACTTAGTGTCCATTGGACATTCAAATATTACGGTAAAATAACTGTTCTTTAATTAATTGCAACTCGTCTGAAACGGTAGTAAGTTTCAAAATGTAATTGCTGACAACTTATTGTTCCTTTTTATCTGATAAACTTGAGACCAACTCAGATTAGACTTGGACTTTAAACTCTCTGATATACATTTTTTCAGTTACTGGCGATTTTCGATGATACCTCTACGTTGTCGCATTTGGAGGATCTCAGTCTGGATCCTGCTTTTTTAAGGTTTATCAGTGAGTCGGAATCAGCGAACGAAGAAACGACGGAGGATCGACCGAACTACGTTGAAAACAATCAGAAGAAAGCGAAGAAGGAAGACACGGTGTTTCTTGTCCCGAAAGTGTACACATGCATTTACTGCATGAAACGGTTCTATAGTCGCCTGGTGCTCCGTAGACACCAGGTTTACCACGCGAAGCAACAATTGCGTTGTCCATGGTGTGGAAAGAGATCATACAGCATTAATATTCTATTAAGGCACTTCGATTATTTTCATTTCTACGATCGGAAGCGGCAATTGCTATTAGGAACAGTATGATGGTTTTTTAACAAAGTTTCTCTCATTAACAGTTGCTAACATCATTAAGCCACCATTGAAAATTAATTTCAAAATAGGAATTCCTTACTTTCCGTTGGTTACTATGACATGGCAAAGGAAGACTGTTAAATTCTATAAAACTCGTAACACTTGCGCGAATAGAATGGTTGCGAAAGTTAGGGAAATGGTGATATTAATTAACACAAATTGTACGATTGCTTTATATTCACTACAAAGGATTTTCTAGTCAATCTAAACAATTTTCATCTTCATCAAGTACTTAGTAAATATTTACTAAGTAGTATATTGAGAGACTGAAATTAATTATATATTAATGTGATAACTTTTCTTTGTAGTAAACTATAAAAGATTGACATGAGATTTATTTTATTTCAATATGAAAACCTTTTGAAGTTGATTATAATAGAATAAAAAATTTAGGGGATGTAATTCCACAGTTCGTCAATGTTCTGTTGAGAAAATGTTTATTAAGTCTGCGTGAATGAAATGGTTTTTATGAAAAATTGCCGATGCTTTCAATGAAACAAAATAATTTTTCAATAATTGGAAGGCGCCTGGTCCCGGTCGATGGTTTCATTTTGAAGATTGCATCTCAGCCAGAACGTATTCATTACAGAAATTAATTACTGTCACGCGAGACTCGAACAAGGTGGTTGATTAATATTCTATCAGGCTTCTTGTAATGCGACGACGTTGAAGTTCGAGTATTTTTGATAATGATATATCGTATGAGAAATGTTAGATTAAAGCGAACGATACATAGAATATGTAAGAATTGACAACAACATGATTTGACAACTATTTTACAACGGTTACAAGTACTCTTGTTCAATAGTAATATTGTAGTTATTTATTGATGCGCGTCGAACATGTACTATTTTTATACATTGTATTCGCGTTTATTAGAACTAATAATTTTTCTTGGAACTAATAAAACGCTTGACGACATCCGTTTTGTTATTATTAACCATGCAAAGTTTCTCGTTGTATCCAAAGTAGAGTGATATTTATAGAAAAAAATAATTGAAATATTATGTTACATAATAAATTCTTCAGAATTCGAATAAAATAGTACTACAGTAAATAAAATATTTTATTTCGATAACATAAAATCGAATACCGTATAGAATAGCAATAGAATATATTTTGGTAATTTAAAACGAACCCCTTAATGCACAGTTTTTTTTAAAAAAGACCGCCCAAAGAAGTCAATTTCTTTTAATGTAAAAAAACACAATTTAGAACGTTGTCTTGGCAAGAAAATTACAAAAATACAAAAATAATCAAAATTTTTATTGTAATTTTGGATTTTGATCCACATTACAGAAAATCGTCGAATATTGTAATATTACACGCACATCAATTTTTTTATCTTTCTTTTCGAATTCCCATTTCAGAAAAAACATTATTATCAGTAAAAATATTTATTTATACTTCTAAAACATAAATAATAACAATACTAGTATTTATAAAATAGCAGCATAAAGTAGAACGCCGCTCGAATTATCTCGAGTGTGCACAGTTTGGCCAGTTTAGCGCGCTCGAGTTAACTCGAGCGTGCATGTTAAGGGGTTAAATCATGAAAATAAATATTTTATTTCGATAATATGACAAAAAATAAAATACTTCTCATACTCCTGAACTGGAAAATTAATTGTGAATTTTAAAATCTATCTTTTTAAATATCGCTATCCGCATGTAGCAAAGTGTATCTTTTATATACATTTACGATATAGAGAAAACATATTCCGTTCATTTTGAATTACCAAAATAATTTTCGCACCATTATCATAATAAATTGAATGAATTGTGGTACCGATATTTTCAGTGTTTAGCAAACAAAATATTATTTAAAATAATATCTTAACAATTTGTTAAAACGACAAATAAAATATTTTACTTTCAAAAATACATGCGCAATATAAAATAAAATATCTATTTACTATTTGCCACTTAAAGTATTGTTTCTCCCAGCTCTGTTTGTATCTCAAGAGTTTTCGGAATCCTATGAATCACGGTGCGTCATTCGTTAGGAGACCGATAAGACCTGATGCAAGAGTTTCATCTTTCAGAAAATCGGTAGATAAAAGAAACACTGTCAAGATGACTTCATTGTCGCTTTCTAGTAGAACATCTATCTTAACCGACGTGATGCCAGGGGAAAGTACCGGATACAATGTAACGAAACAGGAAAATAATTCATTATAAAGTCTTTTATTCATTGAAATGAAATGTACATTTAACAATGGAAACACTCATAAAAATTAATTTATCGTTAGCTTTTGGATCTAAACTTCTGACTGGGATGTAAGGGATATCAAAATTACGAATTAGAGCAAGCACAACAATTATATTATTTTATATAATCTCATACAAGTATTAATTATTATACAATGTTTATCCAGTCTTTAAACTTCGTCTTTCGCATTTTAAAAATTCTCTTCATCTTCAATGATCGCATTAATCATCACGTCACTTATACTACGTCATCGATAGGTTAAAAATGCATTATCTGTGAAATTTCCAAGCGCGTCAGAATTATGAATAAAGCGGTCATCGGTATAGGATATCGTATTCCTCGAAGGCAATACTATTATGACAGTTCAGCATCGACAGAATAATTGGTGCAGCTTCCTGGTTGACAGCGAAATGAATCCTTGCCTGCATTTGTGGCACCAATAGGCCTTTCGTATGTGTCGAATCATATGTCGTCTGTAGTTCAGCTTGTGGAAGAAATACTTCGCGCAATACCCGCAGTCGTAGATTTTCGGTTCTCGAAATTTAAAATCTGACGGATTTTTCTGTTTCTGTTGATCTAACTTTTCCGCACTTCTTGCCGACAAACCCAAATAGTGCAGACAATCTGGCGACGGTGGACATTTCAGATAAGTCCTCCCTTGTACCTCTCTGTATGGGTGCCTGCCGAAATTGAATTTCTTCGTTCTCTTTATGAGAAAACGTATTGCAAGTTGGTCCTCTCTGGAACTGGACGCCATGTTGTTCGCTATATTGGCCGGTCTCTGTAACAGAAGGTGATTTTTTTTGTTACTATTATATGTAAATTATTTTATAAATCTGTATACTAGTCCGGTTGATTTTAAAATTATTCTTATTTATCGAAACTATCCTATTATCTCATTAATTTTAACTATCCTTATTTTAGGTTAGGTTAGCCGATCAGAGATTTTGTATGCAATTTAGGAAACACATAATTCTAAAAACACAGTTCTTTGACAGCTTCTCTAGACAGTACTAAAAAGTCACTTAATGGATTCTATGACATTAGTTACTTAAAATATTAAAAGTATTCCTATTCAAAAATCTTAAAATTCTATAAAAATCGGCAATCAATTTGACAAACTCGTTAGGATATACGAATTTGAACAGTACAATGATATTGACACATAATTAAAAGTTAATAATTATCAAAAGTAATTACCTCGTTTATGCGAGCACGGCTCTTGCCATGACTGGAAGCGGAGTGAACCATTGTAGTGTCACTGCGATAATTTCTTCCAGATGCACAGAAACGTCACGTCAATCGAAAATTAAGTTTCTAGTTAGAACTGTCACTATTCCAAGAAACACAGTCGAAATGAACGGCACGAAATGAAACAAGCTGCTTTTATGGAAATTCTCTGTGAGTGCGACAGGTTCGTGGGTCAATTAACGAATGGTGAGACCAAGTGTGCTTCCCTTGTCAAACTAGCAGATTCAAAAGTTCGGGGTTGTGACAAGGTGCCCCCCTCCACCGACACGCAGGTAGATTCGAAAAGTACTACGAAGTTATTTCTTCCCACCCTTTTCCTGGTTAACGGTACTTTCCGTATTCGACCACGGTCACCATTCTGACGTTTTGATTGTCGCAAACTGTACGCGTACAATTCATTTGTAATGCAATATTTAACATTATATCGAAATTGTTGAGTTTTCTGAGAGATAAACATTTCTTTTTTATCGTTTACAGAAAATAAAAGTAAAAAAAAATATTTTGCGCTGATACTCCTTTGATTTTTCTATATTTATAGAATTGAAATATGTTTTGTTTCAATATCGAATGACAACTTTATTCGATTTCAATTGAAATATTTTCGTAATTTCTAGTTTAAGAGAAGTAATGTCCATTTTCTGAAAATAAAAATATGGTAATAGATAATTATATTTTCATGTATAAAAATAGGGATATAAAGTTATAAATAGATTTTGATATATGAAAATGGGGGCATGGATTTGAGAATTGCAAAATACATACGATAAACGTCTCTTGCAAGGGCTAAGAAAGTAGAAAATAAAATCAAATTAAACAAGGTCTACAAGAGGTAAAAATTGTTCTATTTCGTGTCTTACATCGAATGCATCATTAATTTGTCGCACCCGTATGTTTCATTCGTGATAAAAAACAAAATTGTTGATACAATTCATCTAAACAGTAGATTGTTGAAACGCTAATTTCATGCTATTTATAGACTGTATTGTTATCGATACCAGCGCAGAAATATTAGGGACCGAACCGGTCTACCTGAACGTACGGTGCGACTTACCCCCACGTGCTGCCGGAAGGTGCCCCACGTTATAAATCAGTGCGCCTATCTGACGTTATAACAATGACTTTGACATTAAAGGTCTCAAAAACTGTAGGCTGTTTGCCTTGAAAACCGGATATTATTAAATTCAACTCTACAATCTTTATTTCTGTATAAAATCTCATGAAAAAGTGAGTGTAATTATAACACTTTCAAAATTAACAATTTTTGTTTAGTATGATCTGTATCAATGTAACCTTATAAGAAATTCTATTTACAGTAATTATTCCCAATGTTACATGACGTTTCATTCCATTTGTAGCATTAGTTAGTACTGCTTCACGAATAAATGCGATCAAATTGTTATTCGATTAAATAGTTAGCTTACCTGAGAATATTCTCCGAGTACAAAGTGTTAAAACATCGCGAACATTAGAAGTGAATTTCTACCCCAGCTCCACCCCTCAATCGCATTACGGTACCAAGCTTGATATTGCTGGACGTAGAAAAACGGGGGAGAGGATCGTTGTTTTTTGCCCCGGCGACAGGAGAAATTAATCCAGTGAAAAGATTACGACGATGTCCGGCGAAGCGTTACGAAAAAGCGACCGCAGTCTTGCGGTAGGTTGGCCGAGATCGGTGTCAGCTGATGGGAGCGCGAGGAACGACCTTGGTATCGAATTTCTTATCTGTATAGCGAATCGAAATTTACATTTGATTCGAGCCGTTCATTCGACCCCCGACAGACAGAGCATCTATCCCGACCGGAATTTGCATTTCGTTTGCGCATCCGATGCAGATCGAGTGGCTGGCCGCGCTCCGCTCCAAGCCTATCTGTTCTACCGATCTAATTACAATGTAATACCCTCGGAAACAAATATTGTAATCGATGCATCACGCCCCATCCGCTGACATAAGATCGATGGTTTATTAGCTGGTACATTTTCATGATTTCTCCTATAAAACTCTCAAAGTGAAAAATAATTTTGTTAGTGTACACCTTTAATTACATTTTAACACTAGGTTTACCGTAAGTTCCGGAAATTTTCCACTTCACAATCTGCTGATTCTTCTATTTGCACATTTCCACTATATTGCATAATTTCAATTTTATCTTGCGTTTGATGATGCTAGATTCCCTTGTTACCACTGCTTTCATCGAAACTATCATCTCTTAGACAGTTTTGTTTTCGAACATATATTTACCTTGTTTCGGCATATTCTATGAAGAAGGGTTATTCGTCAAAGAATGTACAACTTAAATTGACACCAATGTTTTTGCAGTAACTTACAATAACGTAACATTTACTTCTTCAATGCACAAACTAACAATACTCCCAAAAACTTAAATTTCAAAATATGCTTACACGATGATTACATATAGCTAAGATCATTGACTTTCTCAATACTAATCGCGTTTTAGCACGTGATTTTGTAAATAAAGAACGCAAAAGTAATCTTGTAACAACCACTGAAGAGTTCAGATAACGGAGTTATCTACCAGTGCATAAAGATCCATATTCCATTTATTAATAGTTTTATGCAATTATTAATATTTTTACGCAGTTATTAATATCTGCTGTTTAATTTTTAGAGGTTAGAATCGATCAATAATTAGTTGCTCTCGTTAAATATTCTAACAAGTTTAAAATTAAACAAAAATCGTAGTCAACATTATGAAATATTATTTTAATATAGACTGTATAAAATTCGCGATCTGATAATGAATTTATTTATGAAAAACAGATTTGAAACACATTTAAATAATTTAAAATAAATGTTTGCCCAAGCTATTATTTTGCAAGTTAGTGTTGTACCACTTGCTATAATTGAAGATAAAAATTTATAGTTGTTTATACATAACTGCGGGAAGAATTGTTCAACGTGATACAGTATGAAGTTTCAGTGTTATCTTTTAAACGTTAGATTGGCGTAAACGTGATACATAATACGTAACATACTGAAATATTTATATCAAATCTTCTTTTACATAAAATAATATATTATATCGTAATGCATAATATCTTGTACATACGCAAGCAAAAAGACAGTTTAGTTTCTTGTTTGCAATACTATAAAAACTCAAATGTTTCGTATCAAGGGTGATACAATAATAGTTACTATAATGGTGGTATGTGAATGGTGATTCAATCATACTGCAAAGCTGTAATCATTTTCGCTCCATCCTAATACCTACATTGTTCACGGATCGTCCTGATAAATCGACAACGGCGCTAGTTTATTCACAGAAAAATGCCAATTCCCGCGTAGTTACTTGAAGAAATCGGCCAGTCGATGCGTAACGACTTAATACGTAGCAGCTCGGCAAACATTGATCGATCGGGATGGAAAAAACGTCGGAAGACAGCCGGTCGCAAGTACGATGGACAAGTTCGGAGTCCCCGGGGCGATATCCGGCGAGAATTTTCCGTCTGCCTCGGTGGACGATCTAGGAATGCGGCACGCGAAGCCGGTAACTATTAAGCGCGTAGAAGGCAATGGCGGCTCGTAGATCCTCTCCACGGCAATCACCACTTGGGTGGTCCGATGCCGATCGCCACGGGCCATCTCGTCCAATTCCCTCGTGTGCTCGTATTAAGTCATTTTCCCGCAACAGTCGTCTGGCCGACACACCGCCATCCTTTGTCAATCAGTCCCCGGAAGGTCAGCTATCGTTCTGCCGAACTTCGTTCTGTCCGCAGGGTAGATGCGACTTGTCAATGGACAGTTACCTATTCGTGCCCTAGTTTACTATCATGATAACACAGATTGCCGACCGACATTGTAAAACGTGGCAAAATCGTACAATATATTAGTATTTTCAATCGTTCTTAAATCCACTATATTAAAAAGAAAGTTATACTCAGTAATATTATATTGTCAATACATACTTGTTTATAACTATGATGATAAACGTCGAGTTATAAATAGGACAGTAGAGTAATATAGTATATCTAGGTTGAATTTATTTACAATAAACTGAGGACCGACGATCCTCGAAAATGTCCTTGAATTGATTATCTTCCTCCTTCCATTTTGAGGTTGCAAGATATCTTCTTAAACATACAATTCTCATGATTATTTCACTCTTTTTGATATAAACAAATTATTTCTATTTTTTATAAGTTAATAAATAAAATTGTTTGTACTAACCTTATTGTGTTATTAAATTATCAGAATTTGTAATATTTCTATGAGAAGAGGCAGCTGAAATTGAACTAAATGCATTAATGTGTACTACACATTGTATACATTATTTGTGCGATTTTGAAGCAGGTAAATACACTTAAATGTACAAAGTTAACGCTTATAATTAACACGACAACTTGCTGTTTTCTTGTCCCTCCTTTAACTAGAAATATTTATGACGACAAATTATTTTTACGAAAACGTACTTGCTGTCTCAAGTATGTGGACAAATGTGCAAAATGCAGTAAAAATGAGTATTTAAATCTGAATAAATAATTCCCATGTATTCAAAAATAAATTTTCTATACTAAACCAGTAATTCACATGTATTACAGTAAAAATTAATGTTTAAACCTAGACAAAAAATTCTCGTATATTAAAGTAGAATTTTGAAGTACAATATCAAATTGTTAAAGAACCGTCTAAAAGATAAGACATATTTAGAAATGCTCTAAACGCCACAAGAGCTTGCCTATCACGCCACAAGCTTCGAAATAATGCCCTGACAGACGTGCGCGATCCAAATCAAGCAGAAAGGTATTCCTTATAGCGAAGCTTCGGAGATCCAGACGAAAATAACAATATCGCGTTTCAGTGAAAAGTGGAGGCGAGTAAAAATACAAAATGAATTATTATATTTCAATTATAGTTCATTACAGCGTCGGGGGTTATAAGATTAGGAAATTCTGGTGCGCTCGAGATGCGCGTCGGTCCGTAAACCCCCGCGGTGACACTGGAGGGCTCCGGTGCACCAGACGGGCCGTAATGGAGGGAAATTTGTGCTTTTAGAGGCGCATAATGAAAAAGCAGAGCCGCGCGTAATAAGAATCCACGTGTTGGAGAGATGGTCCCGGGGATCGTCGACGGCTCGTTAACGAGTGGAAAGGGACAGGCATGGCGCACTTATAGAAACCGGACCTTAGAATCACTACCGCTGTTCTTGATCGCTTCATCGCCACGAGCTGCGCCCGAACAGAGGCTCGATGGCCGCTCCAAATTGCGAAGCTCTATTTTGTATCAAATTTTAATAATTCCACCGGGACGGCCTTGAGTGTACAGGTTCTAACAAAAACTATATGGCAGTGGTTCCTAACTTCGAATCAGTATTAATTACTTGGGGTTGTACTTTCATTGTATTATACATGCATACTATTTATAACTCTTCTTTCATGCTTTCATTATTTTTAATCATCTGTCATATTTTTAACATATAGATAACAGTTAGATAAAAATGTAAAAAAAAAAGTTTCTCCATTTAACCATGTCAATATATCGAAAATAGCGTGGACACTATACTTACATTCTTTTGTAACCCTTAGGGCTCTAAATACTCCCGGCCGAAACGGTCCGCAGGTACGGCGCGCGGCTAGCGGTAACGGTCTTTATGACTTAGGTAAACGCATATCTGCGTCCTTCGGCCACAGCGGCGACTTCCGCCAAATTCATATATACGACCATAGAGCCCTAATGGTTAAAGTCTTTATAGGTTAATTATTTCACGTACTCATTCTTGCCACAAATGCCTAAAATCTGTAGCCGAGTCATAACTGCATAAAGATCCGAAATATAGTCATCAATGAACTGTCGATTTTATGCATTTATTATAGAAATATTTCAATAGATCAAATTCAAAATAGCAAATTTGAAAATATTATTATACCACTGTCAACTTATATAAACGCCTGCATGATTTCTACACGTTGCAATTAACGAGCATATTTATTTTCTATAAAGAACGGCAGTCTCGTCATTAACGTTCGTTAACGAAGACATAAATTCACTGCTGTTTCATAAACTTGCATCAGGAACGATGCGAAAAGATCTATTACCTAACCTTGTCTACGCGGATTTGAATTCAAGAACGGAGCTGACACTCCCGTTGCGCGTTCGAAAGAAAGCGTTGCGATTTTATAGGATATTCATGGTGATACAGGTGACCCGTCTACGTGACGATGAGTATCAAGACGGCGCGCGGGCACGGCACATAATGGATAGGCCGCGTGGGCATGGCCAGTTTTATAGAGCCCACACGCCCGGAATACAAAATCCACGTCGCGTTGTACTTCCGTGATGGGATCACTTTGTTACTTTTTTTTTTCTTCCTCCGCGGGCGATCCGTTCACGGACACCCGCCAGTGAATTACGATCGACGAGCGTCGTGGCTAGATCCTAGGAACCATTAAGGACCATGAATGACGTTAAAGATCGCGCCGAGAAAGATTTACGCTTCCGCTAGACAGTTCGAGGACAGGTGTCAATTGGAAAGTAATTCGTACTTTCTGTTATTCCTCCGAGACGTCGGACCCTTTGAAGTTGCCGCGCGATCGTTTCTTTCATTTATCTCCGGTTCTATGCAAATGCAAACATCAATCTCTGCGTGCTTGCATTGATTCGCCGAGAATGGGAAAACAAATTCCTTACGGCTGCGGATGGTAACGTCATATTCTAATGAATGTAGAAATCTTGGTAAATAGTTCGCAACGCTTTCTGTATATTGGCTTTGAAAGGATGAGAAGTGTTACAAGCACGCTTCGAACCATTTCGCGAGCTGGGAATCAAAGAAGCAAGAGTGAAACTGTTCTTGTCGGTGATGATTAGATTGCCGATTTTATACATTTATGACGAAAATGAATAGACCAGAGTTAAACAAGTGGAAGGATCGAAAGAATTTCAGAAAATCTACATAGCATTTTCCGCTGGTTAAAAATTTTAGGGATAATTGGAAAATTTTTATCTGAGTCGCATTTGTTGCATTCGACGAAGAAAATTTTTGTTTTGCACAAATATCCTCATTCCAGTGATAATTTTTTATTATTTGACAAATCTGCAGTTTCCGATTTTTTGTTGCTTTTTATCTTTTGTAACTACAGGTAACAACCGAAAAATCTGAAAAAATCGTCTGTTATCCAAAATAGATCAGATTTTTGTTAAAACACGCGATCTAATTTACCTATAACTACTCTCTCGGGAAAGTTAGAAGATTAAAATTTTGCACAGAGAGGTTTTTCTTTGTCATCTAACGATCTGTGCAATGTGTGTTGAAAAACTGCTGAGAGCAGATTTTGTTTTAATATTTTAGATACACAAGGTCTTCCAAAAATATCGAACAATTCGAAAATGGGAGATATCTGAGATCATTTCAAGCAACTTTTTCCTTTAGAAAAATTTTCTCTGAGACATCGTATACAAAGTTCATTCAAAAACTCCGCCAATTGAATTTATTTCCAATATAATTTAAAATAAATTGTTAAAATGAGTTAATACGAATTGATGAATTTGTATAATAAGATATAAATCTAATTTAGATTTCAAGTTCCTCTCTCTTTTATGGATGTTTGAAAAGTCTGTTATATCTAAGTATGTACACTGAAGATTACAAAATTTTTACATAGGACAAATTAGTGTCCGTTCGAGTAATTAAAGTTCGTTCCGGTAATTATGCAGTTTCTTGTCCAGTCGTGTCATTAATAAGCCCATTGATAAATATGGCAGTCGAACGTATATATGTTATCCATATACATCTTGCGCTCTTTGCCGACGCCCACGTGTATCTGCATTCCCGTTGCGCCGCGCCGATAATGCAAGTAATTACTCCCGCCGTACTAGGACGTTATTAACAGCCGCGTTTGCATAAATTCGTAATCGGCGATTCAGTCTTTTGTGTGTCTTAAGATGAATTTATGATCTCTGTTCCGTAATGATTATTTTAGACCGATTCAGAAACAGGGTCGTTCAATAATGCGATGAAAAATTCCATGATTGAAATTCCAATTTGCATTCCACAGAAATACCTTTTTTTAATTGCTAGACCTAAAGGACTATTTACGACATGATTTGATGTTATGGAAAGCATAATATTGTTTATGACATTCAGACCGAAGAAACTCGAAGAATAACTCGCAAATAAACACTAGTTACATTAATAAGTATCACATTACAAATATACTACGAGAATGGATTACACAAATCGTCGAATTACGAATTTTACCTGTAACCTAACTAATTCTTTTATTATTATAATATTATGGTACCACGAAGAGAAATATGATTATCGAAATTTAGACAGTTTTGAATGATTATAATTTGTTCAGTTATTATCAAAAATAAGCGTATAAAATCAACGAATTATATGTATTAGACAATAATAAATCGAACTGCGTAACAATTTTCTTCTTACAAAACAATCATGTATCGCATGGTTCGCATACGGGTGACAAGAATTCTTCACTAGTTTCCAAAATTCATATCAATTCCAATATATTCGAACGAACTTAATATCATTAGAACGTTGCGAATGCAAAAGAGTTAAAGTACTATCGACCACGTTTTGAACTTTCCAGTTACAGTTTCATAAATTATGTTTTTTTGCTTTCATCGAAATTTTGGAGGTTCAGTTACAGCATTTGACGTGTTAATGGCAATCATTTTCTTTCACGATTATTGGTATAAAAATTCAGATTTTCTGCGATGAAAATAAAATTGGAACGTTATCGTTACTTGTTACTGAAAATAGCGAAGCGTTCGTCTTTTTTTTGGCAGAATGTACTTCAATAATGATGATGATGATGCAAAACAAAATTATTCGAATAAAATATGTGGTTCTTTAGTGTACAGATATTTGCAGATGTAATAACGCGTCGCTAGTTAGCGTCAACTCGAACAGAAAATGGTGTTTACCCTGGGCAAACTAACCTCGATGATATCGAAAATAAAATGTCTCGACACACTAAAGTTAGCCTGATAAAAACACACCGGCGCTCGGCATAGTGATCTTTCTAATGCATGGAATTGGCTTATAATGTTAGTGTCAGCTCAAATGGGACGAAACTGGAAGCAGTAATTTTATGTCGCGAATGCAATGTAAAATTTATTTTTTTCATTTATGACCGACGCTTTAAATAACTAGTTCTCTATAAAACTTGCAAAGATGAATTTGTGGTCAAATTATAATAGGTCTTCAATGCAAATAAAGCAGAATAAAATTTTGGTATAGATTTAATTTTCGGCAGGTTTGTTATTTAATTTGTAGTAAATTTGTAAATTACATAATATTTTTAGTAGAAATTTAAATTGTAGTAGATATTTTATAGATTTAATTTATAATGTTTATTTTACTACGAAATCGGGACGAGGGGCTTATTGTAAACACGGTACGATTAATTATTCAGCTTGTCTTCTAGAATCTTATTAATTAGGAACAACAATAGTGTGAAGTTTTTAATCCGTACGAAGTACGGATTTGTATTCATCACACATTAGTGTAATACTAAAAATAATATTATAATCATTATATTTTGAACATTAATAAAAATTATTAGCTGATATTTATTATTATATGATGAATTTTAGAATACATTATCGATCCAGGCGATGAGAACTTAATTTAAAATGATACAGATCGATCATTAAACAATTAATTCAAACGATTTTAATACTTAACTTTTTCCTAATTAATTAAATACGTCAAAAGATATGGAAAGTCACCTTTAATTGTTAATACTTTCGACTCCATCTTCCCTAATGTAAAAATTGTAATTATTAATGAAAATTAACCGTAAATATAAAACGAAGACAAGAGCTGCTAGGTTTGTTTTACAGAATGAATGGTAATTTATATTTTCTCGTTAGTAGCATGTAACGTCTTGTTAGCAGTCATGTCTCACATTATTACCGGAAGTCTGCCTGCGATTGGAACAGAATCCCCGCACTTTGTATCTGTTTAATAACAGGGTGCAACGTTGACAAGTTATCTACCCGGAGAGATACACATCATACCCGACATCGTTGCACTCGTAACGAACTAATAAACGCACTTCGGCCAGAACGCAGTTCATTAATAATTATCCAATCATCCGGCTTCTCGTTCCCATGGTGGCCAGACAGCGTGACGATATTGTTCGGGCACCTTGTATTTCCTCGAAGGTGCACGGACCACCTGTGATAAGTTCATAAAGCTCGGCCCATGATACACCCACACTCGATCGAACGATCCTCGCACTGCATTCAATTAACTGGGAATTGCCGTGGCTTTACATCAACCACTTGTTACAGACACATTCGTTAGAAATCTTCGGATAATAACAGGTGACTGAAATGACGTATTTTTTATCCAAAAGTTTCACGTTTTTTCTCCTGACCGATTAGTTATTTTTGACGCGTATACTCGTAATATATTTGAAAAATGAAATAGTCATTTCATTGAAACTTAGTTCTGTTATACATATTTCCTTATCGAATAGTACAACACGTGATGTGAATTACTTTTCTATACAATATATTCTACACAGAATGCCGAATGATGTGAAATTAATTCTTTTCCAGTAAAAAGTATATTTTTTCTAAATTGTAATATCATAAATATTTCATAGATGATTGCTGCCGTATGAAATATTGCAGGAAGTATCATTTGATATTGACGATATTGAGAGAAAGACTGCCATTCAAATGGCAAATCCTTTCCATTAAACTCTAACTAAGTATGCTTAAAATCATTTATAATTTGAATACTTTTAAACACGTTTATTTTTCTATTTTGAATACAACATTGATGAATTTTCGCGATTGCTCGAGGGGATACCGGGTTTTTCCTTGGGAAAAGGTCGCGAGATATCGACCGTCAGCCGATATTCTCTGGCGAGGAAATGCCGTTAATTGCCTGAGCACGAATCCCGCTCGGATTTCGCTTCCGGCATCTAGACGGGGAAGAATTTCAGCTGAGGATACTGGCCGGAATGCAACGC